>NW_024044994.1:0-56223 GCF_015852505.1 Tachyglossus aculeatus | reverse complement strand
GATGAGGGAACTGAGGCTCAGAGAAGTTAAGTGACTTACCCAAGGTCACACAGCAGACATGTGGCGAAACCGGGATTCGAACCTATGATCTCTGACTCCAAAGCCCGTGCTCTTTTCACTGAGTCACGCTGCTTCTCCAAGCTCGGTTGGTAGCTACCGAGTAGCTACTAACTACCGAGTTAGTAGACACATTTCCTGCTCACAAGGAGCTTACAGACTAGAGGTGGAGACAGACATTAAAGTAAATTACGGATATACACATAATCAATCGATCCATCAATGGAATTCATTGAGCGTTTACCCTGTGCTGAGCACCACACCGAGCCCTCGGGAGCGGACCATACGACAGAATTAGCGGACGCGTTCCCTGCCCAAGGTGCCGCCAATCTAAAGAGGGAGGCGGACGTCAATGTAAAGAAATAATTACTAATATTCAATTTCAAAAAGAAAAGTACTATGGGGCTGTGGTTGGGGGCGGATAAAGTCCTCTAGACTGTAAGCTGGATCATGGATTTCTGAATCGCAATTCTGCCCAAATTTCAACTTGGCACTCCAATTGATGAGTCCTTTTAGACTGTGAGCCCAATGTTGGGTAGGGGCTGTCTCTATATGTTGCCAATTTCTACTTCCCAAGCGCTTAGTACAGTGCTCTGCACATAGTAAGCGCTCAATAAATACGATTGATGATGATGAAGAGTCAAAACTTGAGGAGCTGGAGACAGGGGAATGTCAAATGACTCTGTCCCTCCTCCTCCGATGGGGTTCCGGGAATCGAAAAGTCCAGCTTGCCAGGGTGATGCTGGTTTAGAAATGCCCAGATGCGGAGAGTGTCATTCCAAATGGAGTCGCCAAGGGCCCGGGAGTCAGAAGGACTTGGGTTCTAATCCTGGCACTGCCACTTGTCTGCTGCCGTTTGACCTTGGGCAAGTCACCTCACTTCTCTGGCCCTCACTTCCCTCATCTGGAAAATGGGGATGAAGACTGTGTGCCCCATGGGGGTCGGGGACTGTGTCCAACCGGATTAGCTTGGATCTACCCCAGACCTTAGTACAGTGCCTGGCATAGTAAGCCATCAGCTTTGGATCTACCTCAATGCCTGGCTCAGAGCAAGCGCCTAACAAATACCAGTGAAAACTACAAATAAAAAGGAAAGGGGCAGAGAACCGGTGAAAGTGACTGAAAAGCCCAGTTTCTGGCTTCTCAGCAGGGGACGGCACTGCCTCTCTTAAGTGTGCAGTTGACTCCTCACTAACCACCGGATTCCATCGAATACCCTTAGGCATTTCGCTTTCCAGAATCACAGGTGAGCCAGACACTGTCTCCAAGGGAAGACCTAAATGTTGACACTCTGCCCCCACTCCCCCCACCCCACCCCACCCCCGCCGGGGTCAGGGCAAGATGTCTTCTAAGAGCAGAAGACAATGGACTGTCATTGGCCCGGAAGCAGCTGGAAGTAATGCTCGACCAGCAGCAGAGTGGAAAGGCTGGGGGGAAATGCCCGTGGCTGCTGCTGCTCGCCCTTCTGGGTAAGGGCAACTGAGTCCACCGAGGCCGAGGGCACCGACCCAGGGGATGCCCAGGCGGCTCTCAGCCCCTACTTGGCTGCTCACGGGCCTCTGAAGGGAAGGGAGGCAGTGGGATAGTCCCGGCAGAAGACCATTTGGCTGGGGAACACCCGGGCCGGGCCGGCCCCTTAAGGCCCTGAACAACTGGACCGATCATCCCGGAGGAGGAAATTCTCAAGAACCCTAGGCTGAGGGCTTCCATAATGTCAGAGATCTCACTGCCTCTGGGTTGAGGGTTTAACAGAAGCAGGATCCTTTGCGCTCAGTGTTTCTCTGTATGAGAAACTGAATATCGTGGTTTGATCTCCCATCCTTGTGTCTCTCTCCACTTCAATCCATACTTCATGCTGCTGCCCGGATTATCTTTGTCCAGAAACGCTCTGGACATATTACTCCCCTCCTCAAAAATCTCCAGTGGCTACCAATCAATCTGCGCATCAGGCAGAAACTCCTCACCCTGGGCTTCAAGGCTCTCCATCACCTCGCCCCCTCCTACCTCACCTCCCTTCTCTCCTTCTACTGCCCAGCCCGCACCCTCCGCTCCTCCACCGCTAATCTCCTCACTGTATCTCGTTCTCGCCTGTCCCGCCGTCGACCCCCGGCCCACGTCATCCCCCGGGCCTGGAATGCCCTCCCTCTGCCCATCCGCCAAGCTAGCTCTCTTCCTCCCTTCAAGGCCCTGCTGAGAGCTCACCTCCTCCAGGAGGCCTTCCCAGACTGAGCCCCTTCCCTCCTCTCCCCCTCGTCCCCCTCTCCATCCCCCCATCTTACCTCCTTCCCTTCCCCACAGCACCTGTATATATGTATATATGGTTGTACATATTTATTACTCTGTTTATTTATTTATTTATTTATTTTGCTTGTACATTTCTATCCTATTTATTTTATTTTGTTGGTATGTTTGGTTCTGTTCTCTGTCTCCCCCTTTTAGACTGTGAGCCCACTGTTGGGTAGGGACTGTCTCTATGTGTTGCCAATTTGTACTTCCCAAGTGCTTAGTACAGTGCTCTGCACATAGTAAGCGCTCAATAAATACGATTGATTGATTGATTGATTGATTGATTGATTGCTATTTGTTGTCCACAGCGAACTTGACATGACTGACTCCATTTTGTATATGCTGACAGTAACCCTCCATTTCTGCAGACTGAGAGAACAAGTCTTGTGTTGTGTGTTGTGTGTGTAAAACTATGCCTGGATTTTTTTTGTCTTTTCCTTGTCCTATGCTTTAGGCGCCAGCTTTGCGGAAGACCTTTGTTATCCCGAGGAGGGTCATATGTGATCCTCCCGGAGGCCATGGGCCTCGGAAGGATCAAAGGGGGGATTCTTGTCCACAGCGGACTTGACATGACTGACTCCATTTTGTATATGCTGACAGTAACCCTCCATTTCTGCAGGCTGAGAGAACAAGACTGTAACAGATGCCTTCAAGGCCATCAACAAGTAACACCCATCCGAAGAGAATTTACATCCCTATTACCTATCTATGCAAGGCCATAGGGCACAAGAATTTACATCCCTATTACCTATCTATGCAAGGCGTGGGAACGGAGAACAAGGATAATTTGTAACATCCTGCTGGTCCCAATTCCTGAAATTCCTGAGATTTCCAGATGCCCCATTCCCATGTTGCTGTAACTCAATAAAAGACACAGTGATATTGGGATCAGGGCTGCTTGTCACTCGTACCTCTCCCGGGAGGTGAACGGGCAGGTAGCCACTTTCCTTCTTTACTGCTCTATCTGAACTCATGTCTCCGAGTCATTTTTCCTATCTGCATCACCACCCTGGGTACAAGAACCCTGCGGCCGATTTACACCGTGTTAACCTATTTTGCACCCTACTTGTCGATAACAGTATTACTATTCATAATAATAATAATAATGATGATAGTATTTGTTAAGTGCTTACTATGTGCCAGGCACTGTACTAGGCACTGGGGTAGAAACAAGATCAACTGGTTCAGTTCCTGTCCCACATGGGGCTCACAGGCTCGATCCCCATTTTACAGATGAGGTAACTAAGGCCCAGAGAAGTGAAGTGACCTGCCCAAGGTCACACAGCAGGCAAGTGGAGGACCTGGGATTAGAACCCATGGCCTTCTGATTCCCAGGCCCATGCTCCATCCAGTAGGCCATGAGGGTTGTTTCGTCCGTAAAGCTGAGTCATGAACCGCCCCCAGCCACCCACTGTCCCTCATCCCTGTCCCTAATTGACTCTATTGGGAAGAAACGGTCTCCGATCCAATGCCACCTTCACCGGCCTTTTCCCTTTGGAATCTTGCCTTTGTGCAGTGTGTTCATGATCACTACGGTATTTGTTAAGCACTTACTTAGCACCAAGTGCTCCACTGGGCCCTGGGGATAGGTAGTACTCATGGCATAAGCAGATGGAAATCCAAACCCCAGCAGTCAGTCAGTCAGTCCATCATATTTAGTGAGCACTTACTGTGTGCAGAGCACTGTATTAAGTGCTTGGGAGAGGACAGCATAACAACAGACACATTCCCTGCCCAAAGCGAGCTTACAGTTGAGAAGGGGAGACAGACAGTAAAAGAAATAAATAAATGACTGATATGGACAAAAGTGCTGCGGGGCTGGAAGGGGAGGGTGGGAGGGATGAATAAAGGAAGCAAGTCAGGGTGATGCAGACGGGAGTGGGAGAAGAGGAAAGGAGGGCTTAGAAAGGAAAGGCCTCTGTCCTTATGGGGCTCCAAGTCTAAGGGGAAGAAGGAAAATTCAAATTTTCCCCTGTAGTAACTGAGGTATTTCATATGCGCTTACTACAGATTGTGAGCCACCCAAGGCATAGGAACTGTGACTAGTTCCCACCCACTAGTTCTCTTCTCTCGCAGTGTTTAATAATAATAATAATAATAATAATGGCATTTATTAAGCACTTACTATGTGCAAAGCACTGGGGAGGTTACAAGGTGATCAGGTTGTCCCACAGGGGGGCTCACAGTCTTAATCCCCATTTTACAGATGAGGTAATTGAGGCCCAGAGAAGTGAACTGACTTGCCCAAAGTCACACAGCTGACAATTGGCAGAGCCGGGATTTGAACCCACGACCTCTGACTCCAAAGCCCGTACTCTTTCCACTGAGCCACGCTGCTTCTCTTAGTTTAGTTTAGTGTTCAGTTCAGTGCTCTACACACAGTAAGCGCTTAACAAATTCTATGATTATTACTACCACTACTGTGTGCCAAGCACTGTGCTAAGTGCTGGGATAGATAATGGACAGCCAGATCAGATACGGTCCCTGCCCATGTTGGACTCACAGTCTAAGAGGGAGGGAGAACAGGTTTGCTTTTTTTTATGGTATTTGTTAAGCACTTACTACGTGCCAGGTGCTGAACTAAGCTTGGGGTAGATACAAGGCAATCAGGCTGGACGCAGACCCTGTCCCACGTAGGACTCACGGTCTCAATCCCCATTTTACAGATGGGGTAACCGAGGCACAGAGAAGTCAAATGATTTGCCCAAGGTCACACAGCAGACACATGTCCTAGCCAGGTTTGGAATCCATGACCTTCAGACTCCCAGTCTGCTACAGACCCAAAGTCTCTCTTAGATGAATCAGGCGTTTCTGTTTCTGGCAGTCCTGAGAGGGATGGGGGTAGGTGCCTTGCCCGGTTAGCCGGGAGTGACCAGCTCAAGATGAGCTTCCCAGCCAAATGTGGACCTTTCTGGGGTGAAACTGCATGCTCTCAAGGATGTGGGAAAGGACGGTTTCCATTCAGGCCCTGTGGGGTTCTGGGAGGATCAGGGGAGATTCCCAGAGAGCCGAGTGCCCTACCCTGAACTTCTCTCAGGATAATAATAATAACAATAACGATGGTACTTCTTAAGCATTTAACTATGTGCCAAACATTGTTCTAAGTGCTGGAGTAGACACGTTAGGTAAGTTGGGTCCAGTCCCCGTCCCACATGGGGTTCACACTCTTAATCTCCATTTCCCAGATGAGGGAACAGAGGCCCAGAGAAGTGAAGCAACTTGCCCCAGGTCCCACAGCAGACATGTGGTGGAGTCGGGATTAAAACCCAGGTCCTTCTCATTCCCAGGCCTGGGCTCTGGCTGGCCGGACCCCCGGAAGACCTTGGGGAACTGGGGAGGGCAGAAGCTGTGGTGGGGGCAAGAAGGGGGCAGGGTGGGTTGCCCAGCCCATGCTCCATCTGGTTGGTTCATGAGGAACCCACCTGTGCCTTGCCTGGAGCTTGGCCAGAGAGCTGGCAGGATAGGGGACCCCGTGAAAGCCAAGGGAGGAGGAGGAGGAGGAGGAGGAGGAGGAGGAGGAGGAAGTGAAGTCATTGGCCTGGTATGTGAAGGTAGCAGTTGTATTGGCAGGAAGGGCCCCGTTGTCCCACCAAGCCAGAGCCCCTGACCAATGGGGCCGGCACCAAAAGCAGTCCCCTCCCCAGGATGCAGAGTCCTGGGATCGGGGCGGCGGAGGGTGGGGGGGAGAGAAAGGGAGAGAGACACAATGAGAAGAGATCCATACAGATACAGAGAGAAGAGAGGGAGGCAGAGAAAGAGACAGAGAGAAAGTGTTCCACAGGGTTGTGATTCGGGGAGGCAGAGGGCCCCTGCCCCACCCAGAGCAGAGGGTACGAACCAGGGCAGGGCTCCAGGTACTCTCCCAAGCCACAGTACAGTTGTCTTCAGCTGTCAAGTTACTTGTCTGCTGTGTGACCTTAGGCAAGTCACTTAACTTCTCTCTGCCTCAGTTAGCTCATCTGTAAAATGGGGGTGAAGACTGTGGGCCCCACATGGGACAGCCTCATTATCTTGTATCTACCTCAGTGCCTAGAACAATGCTTGGCCCATAGTTAGGGCTTAATAAATATCTTCATCATCGTCGTCATCATCATCTCCGACCCATAGCGACACCATGGACGCGTCTCTCCCAGAACGCCCCTCTTCCATCTGCAATCATTCTGGTAGTATATCCCTAGAGTTTTCTTCATAAAAATACGGAAGGGGTTTACCATTGCCGCCTTTCGCACAGTAAACTTGAGTCTCCGCCCTCAACTCTCTCCCATGCCGCTGCTGCCCGGCACAGGTGAGTTTTGACTTGTAGCAGATTGCTTTCTACTCGCTAGCCACAGCCCAAGCTAGGAATGAAATGGTATGCCTCTGCTTGACTCTCCCTCTGGTAATAGAGACCAGTAGAGTTCTGAAAACTCTTTAGGGGTGGCCCTAAGAAGGGCCATAGTACAGTGCTCTCCACGTAATAAGCGCTCAGTGATCGACCGATAAGAGGAAATGAAAATTCCTCTTGGTTTAAGCCAAGCCGCTCTGGGTCAGTTGGCCCAACCATGGGCTCAGAGCCCACGGTCTGCCCACAGACCACAGGGAACATGACACCCCGGGGCCCTGGGCTGCGTTTCGGGGGCAAGGGGAGCACTGGTTCCCCTAGAGCTGTTCGGGCTGGACTTCCAGAGCATGGCCAAGTGGATAGAACCCAGGCCTGGGAGTCAGAAGGTCATGGGTTCTAATCCCGGCTCTTGCCACACGTCTGCTGTGGGACCTTGAGCAAATCGCTTCACTTCTCTGTGACTCGGTTCCCTCATCTGTAAAATGGGCATTAGGGCCGTGAGCCCCATGTGGGATGTGGACCGTGTCCAACTCGATTAGCTTGTATCTACCCCAACGCTTAGAACAGTGCTTGGCACACTGTAAGCGCTTAACAGATGCTACGGTTATTATTATTATCACTAACATCATCACTATCGTCTTCACGGTTACCTTGGCAGAAAATGTGGCAAGAATAAATCTATAGGTTTGAAACACCGGTTACACTTAAATTTGAAATGGACAACTGGAAGGTTTCAAAGACCTCCTAAATGTGAAAGGAGTAGTAGTAAATTTCAATCTCCCACTGAAGAATCTACCTGGACTCAGATAGTAGTAGACCGAAGGTAGAATTACAGATCAAAGACAGTTGTAACAGATGAGTGTTGAGACCACGCATATGGATAACCCAGGAAACCTTTGGGACAAGAAAAGATTGAATCAAGCACTGTAGGAGAGATTGAATCAAACTCCATATAGGTCAAGCCAGGGCATTCTATAATATATGGAAAATGCCAGTGTAAGAAATACAGAAGCAGCATGGCCTAATGGATAGAGCCAGAGCCTGGGAGTCAGAGGGACCTGGATTCTAATCCCAGCGCTGCTGCTTGCCCGTTGTGTGAACTTAGGCATGTCACTTCACCTTTCTGTGTCTCGGTTCCCTCATCTGTGAGCCCCATATTTTTCAGAGTGAAGGGTTCTTTGTAGAGACATTCATAAATACAAGCACTCACTGTATAAAAGTCCTTCTGTGAAGACGGATATGGTCTTTCTTGAGAAGACATTAAGAGAGGTAATAGCAGGAATAAGCACTTCCGATATGCCAAGCACTTTTCTGAGTGCTAGGAAGGACTACACAGGTGGAAATGACCTCATTCCCATTGAAACACTGGTTGATAATTGCAAAGTTCACCAATGATGTGATTTTGGTGAGCTTGCTAGTAGGGAACCAGTGTTTCAGTGAGAAATAAGAGAATGAGGACTAATCTTCCTCTGTAGCATGGGGGTTAAGACTTAAGAGCACTATTATGAATGGGGTCTATGCCCAACCCGATTACCTTGTGACCACCACATCCATTAGTACACTGCTTGGCACGCACTGGTCTGCTGTGTTACCTCGGGCAAGTCACTCCACTTCTCTGTGCCCTGGTCCCCTCATCTGTAAAATTGGGATTGAGACTGTGAGCCCCATGTGGGACAGGGACTGCGTCCAACCTGACCAGCTTGTATCTGCCCCAGTGCTTTGTACGGTGCCTTGCACATAGTAAGCGCTAAACAAATACCACCTAAAAAAAATCGCTGCTGCTCCTCCTCATCTTCCGATCAACCCCCATTCCCAGTGCTCACTACTCTGCTGAGACAGCAGAAGCACAAACCCTGGTGAGCTGCTGGTGTTGGCAGCAACAGAGAGTTCCTGTCACCTGCTCTCAGAGTTAGTGAGCCAGGAAGTGTCTGCTGGAGAAATCCATCATTGCTTCTACTGAGCACTTAGTGTGTGCAGCAAGCACACTGTACAAAGAACTGGGGAGAGGTCAATATAAACAGAGTCGGTAGACCTGCCCAAAATGACCTTACAGTCTCTAGAGGGGTAGATAGTAATATAGATAAATTGCAGATATGGACATAAGTGTGTGGGGCTGAGGGATCCATAAAGGGTGGGCAAAGGTGACACAGAAGAGAGCGGGAGAAGAGGAAATGAGATGAGAATTAGAAGAGGTTCACGCTGGAGGGTGGGGAATGGAGGTCGGGGGTTGAATCTTTGGTCCGGGCCTTATTGCCGAGCAATCCACCCGTGAGGTCGACAGGAGGATGGAAATAAATCCCTCGGTAACATCTCAATCCCCATTTTACAGATGAGGGAACTGGAGCACAGAGAAATCAAGTGACTCGTGGCTCAGTGGAAAGAGCACGGGCTTGGGAGTCAGAAGTCACAGATTCTAATCCCGAATCCGCCACTTGCCGGCTATGTGACCTTGGGCAAGCCACTGAACTTCTCTGTGCCTCAGTTACCTCATCTGTAAAATGGGGATTGGGATTGTGAGCCCCACATGGGACAACCTGACCACCTTGTATCCCCCCAGCGCTTAGAACAGTGCTTTGCACATAGTAAGCGCTTAACAAATGCCATCATCATCATAGACAAGGTCTGCCTGACCTCTCCAATGTGCTGGGGGTAAGGCTTGGTTGTCGTTTTTTTAAAAAATAAATGGTATTTGTAAAACATATACTATGTGCTAGGCACTGTCCTGAGCCCTGGGTTGTATGCAAGTACATCAGGCAGTACACACTCCATGTCCCACATGAGGCTCACAGGCTTAATCCCCATTTCACAGATGAGGTAAGTGAGGCACAAAGAAATGACTTGTCCAAAGACACTCAGCACACAAGTGACATGCCAGGGTTAGAACCCAGGTCATCTGACTCCCAGACCCATGCTTGATCCATGAAGTTACAGATTCAGGCCAGCCAGCGCTGTTCTGAAAGCCCCCGCTCCCATCCTGTCTCCCCCACCTCCTGCCCTTCCCCTCTCTGTTGACTTGATCTCAGCTAGGAATCCACACAACCCTGTCTTGAGCCCGTCACGGAGGGATTGTCTCCCCCTTTAGTTTCAGGCCCTTAATGTCTGAGCCCTTCCCTGGGGATTGTCTCCCCTTCAATTCAGGTGCTCAAGGTAGGACCCTGTCAAAGGGGAATCGTCTCCCCTTCAGTTTGAGGGGCTCAGAAACAAGTCCAAAGGTGAAACTGAGGCAGAACAGTGTATCCCTTGCTTAGCCTGATTAAAAGGTGGATAGATGCCTACAGATACTCACACATACGCAGTTACGGCAAAAAATCAATACCAATCTGATTGGCTTCCCTGGGTTTCTGGAAAATAGTCCCACGTCAGAGGAGTTTCAAGGAAGCCAGAGGTAGGATGTGAGCAAAAGGTCGGCGGTGAGATAGATGTGATCTAGGTACAGTGATAAGGTTAGCACCAGAGGAGCCAGGCATGCAGACTGGGTTATAGTAGGAGATCAGTGAGGTAGTGAGGTGAGGTAGGAGGGGGCAAGGTAATTAAGTGGTTTAAAGTGAATGGTGAGGAGTTTTTGCCATAGTCACCGGGAAGCTTGATCCAGCCCCTGTTCTGCTATGAGTGGCAGCCACCTCAATACTCTTCTTTCCCACTCTTATACACACACACACACACACACACACACACACACACACTCTCTCTCTCTCTCTCTCTCTCTCTCTCTCTCTCTCTCTCTCTCTCTCTCTTCCTTTTTTGGGGGAGCAATACAGCCCACTCAGTAATGGGGTAAATCTGGGAGTAGTGTTAAGAGGCACGGAGCAGCAGCTTTGGAGAGATTCCCCAGGCCCCTGGAACCAGAGCCATCCACTGTGCTGAGAGTGGCAGCCTGTCCCCTGGTGGCACCAATCGTTATTCTGGGAGGCCGTGCCTCTCTATCACTCCTGGTGACAGCGGGCTTGTTCGGCGAAGCTATGCCTGGTGGCAGTGTAGTATAGAATAGTAAGGTCCAGCAGGAGGCTTGGTCTGGGAGGCTGCTCCTCTCTACTGCCCCAAGGTGGTACGAGGGCATGGTTCTGTGAGGCTATGACTCTCTATCACCCTCCAGTGACATGATCTTTTCTATTTTCTCCTCTGTATTTTTGAAGCACTTACTATGTGCCAGCCACTAAACTAAGCACTGGGATAGAGATAAGCTCATCAGGTTGGACACAGCCCGGAATGCCCTCCCTCCGCACATCCGCCAAGCTAGCTCTCTTCCTCCCTCCAAAGCCCTACTGAGAGCTCACCTTCTCCAGGAGGCCTGCCCAGACTGAGCCCCTCTTTTCTCTCCCCCTCCTCCCCCTCCCCATCCGCCCGCCTTACCTCCTTCCCCTCCCCACAGCACCTGTATATATGTACATATGTTTGTACATAGTTATTACTCTATTTATTTATTTCTTTTATTTGTACATATTTATTCTATTTATTTTATTTTGTTAATATGCTTGTTTTGTTCTCTGTCTCCCCCTGTCCGGCCCGGGCAAGGCCTGCCCACATATTTGTACAGCTGTATTACTCTATTTTATTTGCATATATTTACTCCTCTTTTTATGTTTATTAATGATGCGCATACAGCTATGATTCTAGTTATTCTCTTCCTCCCTTCAAAGCCCTACTGAGACCTCACCTCCTCCAGGAGGCCTTCCCAGACTGAGCCCCCTCCTTCCTCTCTTTCTCCCCCTCCCCATCCCCCCCGCCTTACTATCAGTTTTCATTTTCAATTGTATTTATTGAGCGCTTGCTGTGTGCAGAGCACTGTACTAGGCACTTGGGAGGTACAAATTGGCAACATATGGAGACGGTCCCTACCCAACAGCGGGCTCACAGTCTAGAAGTGTCCCTAAACCCCTACCTCCTTCCCCTCCCCACAGCATCTGTATATATGTTTGTACGTATTTATTACTCTTTATTTATTTTATTTGTACATATTTACTCTATTTTATTTTGTTAATATGTTTTGTTTTGTTGTCTGTCTTCCCCTTCGAGACTATGAGCCAGCTGTTGGGTAGGGACCGTCTCTATATGTTGCCAGCTTGGACTTCCCAAGTGCTCAGTACAGTGCTCTGCACACAGTAAGCGCTCAATAAATACGACTGAATGAATGAATAAATAAATACGAATGAATGAATGAATGATTTTATTCTATTTATTTTATTTTCTTAATATGTTTTGTTTTGTTCATTCATTCACTCTTTCAGTCGTATTTATTGAGCACTTACTGTGTGCAGAGCACTGTGCTAAGCTCTTGGTAAGTCCAAGTTGGCAACATATAGAGACGGTCCCTACCCAACAACAGGCTCACAGTCTAGAAGGGGGAGACAGAGAACAAAACGAAACATATTAACAAAATAAAAAAAGTAGAATAAATATGTACAAGTCAAATAAATAAATAAATAGAGTAATAAATACATAAAAACGTATCGACATATATACAGGTGTTGTGGGGAAGGGAAGGAGGTAAGGTGGGGGGGATGGAGAGGGGCAGGAGGGGGAGAGGAAGGAGGGGGCTCAGTCTGGGAAGGCCTCCTGGAGGAGGTGAGCTCTCAGTAGGGCCTTGAAGGGAGGAAGAGAGCTAGCTTGGCGGATGTGCGGAGGGAGGGCATTCCAGGCCAGGGGGATGACGTGGGCCGGGGGTCGACGGCGGGACAGGTGAGAACGAGGCACGGTGAGGACATTAGCGGCAGAGGAGCAGAGGGTGTGGGCTGGGCTGTAGAAGGAGAGAAGGGAGGTGAGGTAGGAGGGGGCGAGGTGATGGACAGCCTTGAAGCCCAGGGTGAGGAGTTTCTGCCTGATGTGTAGGTTGATTGGTAGCCACTGGAGATTTTTGAGGAGGGGAGTAACATGCCCAGAACGTTTCTGGACGAAGACGATCCGGGCAGCGGCGTGAAGTATAGATTGAAGTGGGGAGAGACAGGAGGATGGGAGATCGGAGAGGAGGCTGATACAGTAATCCAGACGGGATAGGATGAGAGCTTGCATGAGCAGGGTAGCGGTTTGGATGGAGAGGAAAGGGCGGATCTTGGCGATGTTGCGGAGGTGAGACCGGCAGGTTTTGGTGACGGCTCGGATGTGAGGGGTGAACGAGAGAGCGGAGTCGAGGATGACACCAAGGTTGCGGGTTTGTGAGACAGGAAGGAGGGTAGTGCCGTCAACAGTGATGGGAAAGTCAGGGAGAGGGCAGGGTTTGGGAGGGAAGACAAGGAGTTCAGTCTTGGACATGTTGAGTTTTAGGTGGCGGCCAGACAACCAGATGGAGATGTCCTGAAGGCAGGAGGAGATGCGAGCCTGGAGGGAGGGAGAGAGAGCAGGGTCAGAGATGTAGATTTGGGTGTCATCAGCATAGAGATGATAGTTGAAGCCGTGTCTGTTGTCTGTTTTGTTGTCTGTCTCCCCCTTCTAGACTGTGAGCCCGCTGTTGGGTAGGGACCGTCTCTATATGTTGCCAACTTGGACTTCCCAAGCACTTAGTACAGTGCTCTGCACACAGTAAGCGCTCAATAAATACGATTGAATGAATGGATGAATGAATCTGTAAAATGGGGATGAAGACTGTGGGCCCCAGGTGGGACAGGGACTGTGTCTGACCTGAGTACCTGGTTTCTACCCCAGTGCTTATGACAGTGATTGGAACACAGAAAGTACCTAACAAATACCTCAGTTACCATCATCGTCATCATCATTGATATTCTTATTTTAGAGATGAGGTAACTGAGGCTCAGAGAAGTGAAATGACTTGCCCAAGGTCACTCAGCGAACAAGCGGCAGGCCATAGATTAGAAGCCAGGTCCTTCTGACCCTCAGGCCTGCGCTCTATCCACTCGGCGGCGCTGCTTCTCTCCCAGACGGTGATTCAGGGAAGCCGCACGTCTCTATCGCCACCTGCTGGCACTTTGATCCTGCAGCACCTGCTTACTCCCTGGGCCTCTTTCTCATCTATCTCGCGTTTGGTTGTGGCATTACAGCTGGCAAGGAGTTGATCGTCAAACTCTCCAGCCACTTAGGAAAACCGACAATTGAAGCGAAGTGGCTTCAGGCAGCCGACCGGATCGTTAGCAAAGACCAGAATTTTGACGGTGGCCGAGAGTTTGAGAACCTCAGTTTGTGGAGCAGGGGATCGACTGACGGTGGCGGACACAGCTGGGTGGAGAGGGGAAGGTGAGGCAGGAGAGCTGTGTGGCACCACGTGAACCATCGTGCAACTGTATTATTATTATTACTATTATTATTTATATAGTAATAATATCCGTGGCTCAGTGGAAAGAGCATGGGCTTTGGAGTCAGAGGTCATGGGCTCAAATCCCGGCTCTGCCAATTTTCAGCTGTGTGACTTTGGGCGAGTCACTTCACTTCTCTGGGCCTCGGTGACCTCATCTGTAAAATGGGGATTAAGACTGTGAGCCCCCCGTGGGACAACCTGATCACCTTGTAACCTCCCCAATGCTTTGCACATAGTAAGCGCTTAATAAATGCCATCATCATTATTATTATCATTCTCCTGCCCACAAGAAGATTTGTCTCCAGGAAGAGGCAGACATTAAAATAAATGACAGAAAGGGGAAGTAGAGTATAAGGAGATTTACATAAGAACTATGGGGTTGGGGTGAGTATCAAAGTGTTTATCGTGGTACGTCTATGAATTGGTAATAAAAATGCCAATTTAGAACAGCAGTCTTCAAAGTGAGCCACAGAGGTTGAGCTCTATCCAAAGAAATAAGGGGTCAAGTTTACCTGTCCTTCTCTGGGGAATAGTCCAAGCAAAATCTGTTTTGGTTTTAACATGGTTTTGAAAGATTTATCAAAACCACTTGGCAATGTGGCAAACTGAAAGATATTTTGGCTAGACGGTAAGCTTGTTGTGGGCAGGGAATAGATGTTGTACTCTCTCAAGAGCACAATAAGCCCTCAATAAATAAAACTGATTGATTCATTTGAGTAGTGCTTTTCCTTGCAGAGTTAAACAAGGAATGGGCAGTGTTCTGTATGGTTCATTTGTTTTTCTTTTTTTGATTGAGATATCTGTCTGTCAGAGCAAGCCATTGGAGAATGCTTAGGAGAAACAGCGGGGCTTAGTGGATAGGGCCTGGGCTTGGGAGTCGGCAGGACCTGGGTTCTAATCCCGCTATGCCACATGTCTGCCGTGTGACCTTGGGCTGGTCGCTTCACTTCTCTGGGCCTCAGCTACCTCATTTATACAATGGGGATTGAGACTGTGAGCTCCAGATGGGACAGGGACTGTGTCCACTCTGATTTCCTTTTATCCATCTCTTAGTACAGTGCCTGGCACATAGTAAGCACTTAACTAATACAGTAGTAATAATCATCATAACTGTAGCCTCTACAAGTGTTGCAGAAATCTCTGGTGGAGTCCCAAGTGAAGTGTGGGTTGATTTGAAATTCATTCTTTTCTGAACTAAAAACACACTGCAACCAAAAGATTCCTCTGGTCGCTTGAGGAATATTTTTCAAAGTGAAGGGTTCTCTTTAGCGTCATTCGTGAATACAAGAGTTCACTGTATGAAAGTCCCGCTAGTGAAGACAGACATGGTCTTCCTTGAAAAGACATTAATAGTGGTAATAGTAGGAATCAGCACTTACTATGTGCCAAGCACTGTAATGAACTCTAAGATAGACTACACAGGTGGACATGACACCTCATTCCCCTTGAAACATGGGTTCATAATAGGCAAGTCCACCACTGATGTGATTTTGGTGAACTTGAGGGTTCTGAACCAGTATTTCAAAGGAAAATAAGAGAATGAGTTCTAACCCTCCTCTGCAAAATGGGGGTTAAGACTGGGAGCCCCATGTGGGACGGGGACTGTGTCCGACCCGATTACCTTGTCTCTACGCCACAGCTTAGTACAGTGCTTGGCACGCACTGGTCTGCTGGGTTACCTTGGACAAGTTACTTCACTTCTCTGTGCCTCATTCCCCTCATCTGTATAACGGGGATTAAGACTGTGTCCGACACCTGATCGGCTTGCATCTACCCCAGTGCTTCGTGCGGTGCCTTGCGCATAGTAAGTGCTTAACAAATACCATTTAAAATAAAAAACTGCTGCTGCAACAGCTCCTTCTCCTCCTCCTCTTCCTTCTTCTCCTATTAACCTCTGTTCCCAGTGCTCATGACTCTGCTCAAACAACAGAAGCACAAACCCTGATGAGCTGCTGATGTGGGTAGCAACAGGGAATTCTTGGCACCTGCTCTTGGAGTTAGTGAGCCAGGGAGTGTCTGCAGGAGAAATCCATCGTTTCCATTGATCACTTAGTGTATGCAGAGCCCCGAACAAAGAGCTGGGGAGATAGTATAAACAAGAGTTGGTAGGCCTGTCACCTCCCCGCAATGACCTTACAGTCTAGAGGGGTATATATTAATATAGATAAATTATGGTTATGGACGTAAGTGCTGCGGGGCTGAGAGGGTCACTACAGCGTGGGCAAAGGCGACACAAAAGGGAGAGGGAGAAGAAGAAATGAGATAAGGATTAATGGGGCAAGAGTTTCAGGCCGGAGGATGGGGGAATTGGAGTCGGGGGTCGAATCTGCAGTCCAGGCCTCATTGCCGAGCAATCCGCCTGTGAGGCCTCCGGGAGGATGGAAATAAATCCATCGGGAACATTTGCAGACATGTTGCCTGCGAGTCGCTATACTGAGCACAGGCGAGCTCCAGCCCTCAAGGAGCTTACGATCCAGCAGGATAGGCCAACTCTCATGTAATGTATCTACCCTGGTGCTTGACACATAGTAAGCGCTTGACAAATACCATCGCTATTATCAAAATTATGCCTCCATGACGTTGATTCCCAAATTGATATCTCCAGTCCTGATCTCTCTCCCTCACTGCAGTCTCACATTTCCTCCTGCCTTCAAAGACATCTCTACTTGGATGTACTGCGGAGGCTGACACCTCAAACTTACCATGTCCAAAACAGAACATCTTACCTTCCCATCCAGACACCTCCCCTGACTTTCCCCTAACTATAGAGGCCACCACCCTCGTCCCTGGGGTAAGCTTGCTGTTCCCTTGAACTTATCTTTCATTCAGTGCATCACTGACTCCTGTCGGTTCAACCTTCACATGTTGCTAGAATCCACCCTTTCCTCTCCAAACTGCTACCGTGTTGAACCAAGCTCTCATCTTACCCTACCTTGATGATAATGATGATGATGGTAATAACAATAATGATAATTATAACTGTCATATTTGTTAAGAACTTACTCTATGCCAGGCACTGTACTAAGTGCCGGGGTGGATTCAGTCAAATCAGGTTTGACACGGTCCCTGTCCCACCTGGGGCTTCCCAGTCCTAATCTTTGAGCATGGCACAGTGGACAGACCATGGGCCCTGGGAGTCAGAAAGTCATGGATTCTAATCCCAGCTCTGTCACTTATCTGCTGTGTGACCTTGGGCAGGTCGCTTCACTTCTCTGGGCCTCAGTTACCTCATCTATAAAATGGGGATCGAGACTCTGAACCCCATGTGGGACAGAGACTGTGTCCAACCCCATTTGTTTGTATCCACCCCAGCACCTAGTACAGTGATTGGCACATAGGAAGCTCTTAATAAATACCATAATTTGTTCATTCATTCAATCGCATTTATTGAGCGCTTACTGTGTGCAGAGCCCTGTACAAAGCGCTTGGAAAGTACAATTAGGCAACAAATAGAGACAGTCCCTACCCAACAATGGGCTCACCGTCTAGAAGGGGGAGACTGACAACACTGCTATTGCTATTCAGCACCCGTGTTACCTGGACTCTACCATGACGCTTCTTTTTACTCGAACAGTCATCGAGAAAGAAAGTCTCTTGTCTTTCAGTTACCCCTCCGACATCAAGTGGCGAAACTGGATCACAAACCAGGAATTCTTAGAATGCTGTCATTCTAACAGCTCTGAAACTCTGCTCACCTAAATACAACTTTCCTGGGTGGGATACATAGGGAGAAAGGATAGCCCATTGGATAGTCAATCGGTCATCACGCCGGTCGGTCAATCACATTTACTGAGCATTTACTGTGTGTAGAGCACTGCATTAAATGTTTGGGAGAGCTGGCTATAACAGTAAAGGGACACATCCCTGCCCACAACGAGCTTACGGTCTAGGGGAACACGGGGCAGAGCCAGTGTTAGAAACCAGGTCCTTCTGACTCCCAGGCCCATGCTCTCTCAAGCACATTTATTGAGTGCTTGATGGGTGTAGAACACTGTACTAATTGTTTGGGAGAGTCC
This sequence comes from Tachyglossus aculeatus, assembly GCF_015852505.1. Lineage (NCBI taxonomy): Eukaryota > Metazoa > Chordata > Mammalia > Monotremata > Tachyglossidae > Tachyglossus > Tachyglossus aculeatus. Next base: position 38,300 of record NW_024044994.1, on the reverse strand, counting down.
AGTATAACGGAGTTGGTAGACACGTTCCCTGCCCGCAACAAGCTTCAAACTTAGCTGCTGAATAGTGAGCCGTGATGGGGTGACTGATAACAATGATCGTATCTGCTAAGCACTTACTATGTGTCAAGCATGGTCTTGAGAGCTGGGTAAGCTCTTCCCAGCCCCTGTCCCAGAGTCCCACAGTCCCAATCCCCATTTTACAGACAAGGGAACTGAGGCCCAGAGAAATTCATTCATTCATTCAATCGTATTTATTGAGTGCTTACTGTATGCAGAGCACTGTATTAAGCACTTAAATTCATTCATTCATTCATTCATTCATTCAATCGTATTTATTGAGCGCTTACCATGTGCAGAGCACTGTACTAAGCACTTGGGAAGCACAAGTTGGCAACACGTAGAGACGGTCCCTACCCAACAACGGGCTCACAGTCTAGAAGGGGGAGACAGGCAACAAAACATGTGGACAGCTGTCAAGTCCTCAGAATAAATAGAAGTAAAGCTAGATGCACATCATTAACAAAATAAATAGAATAGTAAATAGGTACAGGTAAAATAAATAGAGTAATAAATCTGTACAAACATATATACAGGTGCTGTGGGGAGGGGAAGGAGATAGCGCTGGGGGGTGGGGAGGGGCAGAGAGGGAAAAGGGGGCTCAGTCTGGGAAGGCCTCCTGGAGGAGGTGAGCTCTCAGTAGGGCTTTGAAGGGAGAAAGAGAGCTAGCTTGGCGGATGTGCGGAGGGAGGGCATTCCAGGCCAGGGGGAGGACGTGGGCCGGGGGTCGACGGCGGGATGGGCAAGAACGAGGTACAGTGAGGAGGTTAGCATCAGAGGAGCAGAGGGTGCAGAAATGAAATGACTTGCCCAAGGTCGCCCAGCTGACAAGTGCCAGGGTTGGGATTAGAACTCGGATCCTTCTGACTCCTACGCACCTGAGCACAGGAAAAGTGCATCACGTGGAAAACTGGAAGACAACTGCCTCAGATCTATCAAGTAGATTGCATTTGCGGAGCACCTGGTGGGTGCAGGACACTGTACTAAGCGCTTGAGAGAGTACAGCAGACATGATTACTGCCCACAACGAGCTTACAGTCTAGAGGACTAATCGGTCTCAATGGAGAAAGGAGCAGCTTCGGAGAAGCAGCGTGGGCCCGGGGATAGAGCGTGGGCCTGGGAGTCAGGGAGACGGGGATTCTCGTCCCCACTCCGCCACCCATCCGCTATGTGACCTAGGGCGAGTCACTTCACCCTCTCTGGGCCTATCCATCTTACCTCTTTCCCTTCCCCACAGCACCTGTATATATGTATATATGTCTATACTTATTTATTACTCTATTTATTTATTTTACTTGTACATATCTATTTTATTTCTTTTATTTTGTTAGTATGTTTGGTTTTGTTCTCTGTCTCCCCCTTTTAGACTGTGAGCCCACCGTTGGGTAGGGACTGTCTCTGTATGTTGCCAACTTGTACTTCCCAAGCGCTTAGTACAGTGCTCTGCACACAGTAAGCGCTCAATAAATACAATGGATTGATTATTAGCTCATTTGTAAAATGGACTGTATCCAACGTGATTAGCTTCCACTGGAACCCATGACCTTCTGACTCCCATGCCCGTGCTCTATCCACTACACCAAGCTGCTTCTCCTGGGATGGGAATTGGGTGGGTGGGGAGGAGAGTGGTCTTTAATCCCCATTTTACAGACGAGGAAACTGAGAAGCTAAGTGTCTTCCATCATTCGTTCAGTCAATCGTATTTATTGAGCGCTTACTGTGTGCAGAGCCCTGTACTAAGCACTTGGGAAGTACAAGTTGGCAACATAAAGAGACGGTCCCTACCCAACAACGGGCTCACAGTCTAGAAAAGGGAAACAGGCAACCAAACAAAACATGTGGACAGGTGTCAAATCGTCAGAACAAACAAAGCTAGATGCACATCATTAACAAAATAGAATAGTAAATATGTACAAGTAAAATAAATAAAGTCATAAATCTGTACAAACATATATGCAGGTGCCGTGAGGAGGGGGGAGGGGAGGAGGAGAGGAGAAAAGGGGCTCAGTCTAGGAAGGCCTCTTGGAGGAGGTGAGCTCTCAGTAAGGCTTTGAAGGGAGGAAGAGAGCTAGCTCGGCGGACTTGCGGAGGGAGGGCATTCCAGGCCAGGGGGAGGACGTGGGCCGGGGGTCGACGGCGGGACGGGCGAGAACGAGGTTCAGTGAGGAGGTTAGCAGCAGAGGAGCGGAGGGTGTGGGCTGGGCTATAGAAGGAGAGAAGGGAGGTGAGGTAGGAGGGGGCGAGGTGATGGAGAGCCTTGAAGCCGAGAGTGAGGAGTTTCTGCTTGATGCGTAGTTTGACTGGCAGACACTAGAGATAATTTTGAGGAGGGGAGCAACATGCCCCGAGTGTTTCTGCACAGAGATGATCCAGGCAGCAACGTGAAGTGTAGACTGAAGTGGGGAGAGACAGGACGATGGGAGATCAGAGAGGAGGCTGACGCCCATGCTCACAGGGCAGGCACGTGATGGAGCCAGGCTTAGAACCCGGGTCCCCTGTCCCCTAGTCCCTCCCCCGCCACTTAAGCCAGACTGTTGAACTGCCATGCTCTGCGGTTTCCCCCTTCGCCAAACCTCTCACCCCTGCCTCAGTTTGCCCACTGCTGATTGCTGGAACGCCCCAGAGATATTGCTGGAGTGAGCAGGGGGGTGACAGTGCCAGGAGCTAACCACCTGGTCTCCCATCCTCATACCAGTCGCCCACGGTGCTCCCGCTGTCTGTAACACTAGAATATCTGTGCCTGGGGCAGAGGGCAGTTCTCTAGGTCCCTGGTTAGGATAAGTAGTGCCAGGCCTCATCTCCCCTCCCATTCTGTCCACAAGAACCATCTTTTCCTTTCTCTTCTGCTTTCCCTGAGCTACCTCCAGATGCAATTTGTTGGAAGTGCGTCTGCTTTCTGGAGAAAGGGAAATTCTCCTTTTTCTGTGCCACATCATCTTCTTTCTCTTTAAAGTAAAGACCTTCCTTTGCTATCCCTCAGATTAAAAAATGGATAACCTGCCTTTAAGTCTTCAGCCACTGGTGACCCTTTTTGGAGTAACGACCACTATTTGCTGTTTAGAGGAAGCAGAGAGAAAATAGAAAATTTAAATATTAATCAACCAAATCAATGGTATTTATTGAGTGCTTACTGTGTGCAGCACACTGAACTAAGTGTTTGGGAGAGTACAATACAACAGAATGAGCCATCAATTTCTCTGTCCATAACAAGCTTACAGTCGTTATACCTGTTTTATTAAACCCAGCACTTTATCATCATCAATGATGATTAGAGAAGCGTCAATTAGAGAAGCAGTGTGGCCCAGTGGACAGAGCATGGGCTTGGGAGTCAGAGGTCATGGGTTCTAATCCTGACTCCGCCACTTGTCAGCTGTGTGACTATGGGCAAGTCATTTCACTTCTCTGGGCCTCAGTTCCCTCATCTGTAAAATGGGGATGAAGACTGTGAGCCCCACGTGGTACAACCTGATCACCTTGTATCCCCCCCCAGCGCTTAGAACAGTGCTTTGCACATAATAAGCACTTAACAAATACCATCATTATTCTACTTAATGGTGTTTACTGAGCACTTACTGTGTGCACAGCACTGAACTAAGCATCTGAGAGCCAATAATCCAACAGAATTAGTAAATACGCTCCCTGCCCACAATGAGCTCACAGCGTAGAGGAAACTTTATATCAATCAGTGGCATTTACGGAGCACTTACTTTGTGCAGAGCACTGCACTAAGGACGCTATGATAATAACAATAATAATAATAATAATGATGATGGTATTTGGTAAGCGCTTACTATATGCCAAGCACCATTCTAAGCGCTGGGGTAGATCCAAGGTAATCAGGTTGTCCCACGTGGGGCTCACAGTCTTCATCCCCATTTTACAGATGAGGGAACTGAGGCACAGAGAAGGAAAGTGACTTGCCCAAAGTCACACAGCCGACAAGTGGCGGAGGCAGGATTAGAACCCACGACCTCTGACTTCTAAGCTCGTTCTCTTTCCTCTAAGCCACGCTGCTTTCCTAAACATTAGAAACCTTAACTACTTGGTTTTAAAGTTAAAGTCCAGGTGGAGGTTTTAAACATCAGTAGAATTTTTCTCATCACCTTTAGCAAGTTCTCCTAGGTGAAAATATTTTCGCTTTCTTTTAAATATTTTTTAAAATGGTACTTCAGTGATTACTACGTGCCAGGCACCGTACTAAGTGCTAGGGTAGATACAAACTGATCAGGCTGGACACAGTCCCAATCCTACATGGGGCTCACAGTTTTAATTCCCACCTGACAGATGAGGGAACTGAGGCCCAGAGAAGCGAAGGAACTTGCCCACAGTCACGCAGCAGACAAGAAGCAGAGCCAGAATTAGAACCCAGGTCCTTCTGACTCTCAGGCCTATGCTGCATCCACTAGGCTATGCTGCTTCCCCTCCTTTTTCCTTGAAATGTCAAGAACACACAGGGGCCAGTGAAGGGCAACCCATTTAAACCGTGAGGCCCATGAAGGGCAAGGACAGCATTTAACTCTTACCTGGGTATTCTCTCCCAGGGCTTAGTACAGTGCCACGATCCAAGTAAGCACCTAATAAACACTATCACTTCTACCCCACCGATAGCCTTCCCACCTCTGCCGGATTTCACCCAGCAGCTTCCTGTGAACATACCACAGGAATGACTTTGAATGATTCATAAGGAACCGCATCCCCTGGCCCCTCCTTGCCTGAAGGTGAGACGGGGCAGGAAGAGGATGAGCCCAACAAATGACCTTGGGCAAGTCACTTCACCCTCTCTGGGCCTCAGTTACCTCCTCTGTAAAATGGGGATGGAGACTGCAGGCCTCACATGGGACAGGGACCATTGTCCAGCCTAATTTGCCTGCATCCACACTAGTGTGCTTAGCAAATACCAAAATAATAATAACAACATTATTATTAGTAATATTATTAAGACCCGCCAGCATGGAAAACACAGAGCAGCAGAGGCCAAAGTGCTCCTAAAAGCCAGTAACATAAAACTCTCCAAAGGCTCAAGTGTATCCGGAAATGTTATTGCTTCCAAATGTAATTTCAAAAAGGAGATGCTCTCAAAACTCGAGATTTATTATTTTTTTTTAATGTGTAAGCTGGCATCACATTTTGGTCCATCCAATTTTACACTGTATTTTCCCATCATCCTTTTAAACAACCTAGAGGACAATTTTCTTCCCGGAAAGCTGTATGAGGATTTATTGGTTTCTTGCTCTGACCCACTTGCCTTGGGCTATATTTTGGGTTTTTACCTAAACGGACTCAGGATTTTGCCTCTGGGAGACAGCCCAACCATTCATATGAGTGTCCAATACAGCCTACAATTCTCACAGGTGATCTTGCAATTGTGGAAAATTTCACATTACGCGTCCCCTGTGCCTCCTGCTATAGAGATTCAGGTTCAATCCTGACCTGAATTGCATCACCTAATTCCCATTATACTCATCTGACCATCATTGTGCTAGGGTTTAGCTGTTCTGGACAACAGGAATTCTTCCAGATATCTCGACGTTTTATTCTTATCCTGGCACGGTCGTGCGAAGAAATACCTAGAGAGATGAAATTCCCTCGTGGAAACCACTTCTTTGTATTCCCTTTCCCACAAAGGGCCAACCACACAATTCCCAAATTCATTCTGCAAGTGAAATGTTTTCTGCAAATATAGTCTGCACGCTGAAAAGCAGTGTGGTCTAGTGGATAGGAGCCCATGCCTGGGAGTCAGAAGGACCTGGGTTCCAATCGCAGCTCTGCCACTTAATACTAATAATAATAATGGCATTTATTAAGTGCTTACTAAGTGCAAAGCACCGTTCTAAGCACTGGGGAGGTTACAAGGTGATCAGGTGGTCCCACAGGGGGCTCACCGTCTGCATCCCCGTTTTACCAATTGAGGTAACTGAGGCCCAGAGAAGTTAAGTGACTTGCCCAGAGTCGCACAGCTGACAATCGGCAGAGTCAGGATTTGAACCCAAGACCTCTGACTCCAAAGCCCGTGCTCTTTCCACAGAGCCACACACTTGTCTGCCGTATGAGCCTGGGCAAATGACCTCACTTCTCTGCAGCTCAGTTTCCTCAACCGTAAAATGAAGACTGTGAGCCCCATCTGGGACAGGGAATGTGCTCAACCTGATTAGTGTCCATCTTCTCCAGTGCTTAGTCCAGTGCCAGAAAGAGGCAAATGTAGCAAATATAACATAGGTAAATATAAATAGGTAAATACAACCAACCTATGACATTCGGGTCTGGGAGGGAAAATCAATCAATCAATCATATTTATTGAGCGCTTACTATGTGCAGAGCACTGTACTAAGCGCTTGGGAAGTACAAATTGGCAACATATAGAGACAGTCCCTACCCAACAGTGGGCTCACAGTCTAAAAGGGGGAGACAGAGAACAAAACCAAACATACTAACAAAATAAAATAAATAGAATAGATATGTACGAGTAAAATAAATAAATGAATAAATAGAGTAATAAATATGTACAAACATATATACATATATACAGGTGCTGTGGGGAATGGAAGGAGGTAAGTTGGGGGGGATGGAGAGGGGGACGAGGGGGAGAGGAAGGAAGGGGCTCAGTCTGGGAAGGCCTCTTGGAGGAGGTGAGCTCTCAGCAGGGCCTTGGAGGGAGGAAGAGAGCTAGCTTGGCGGATGGGCAGAGGGAGGGCATTCCAGGCCCGGGGGATGACGTGGGCCGGGGGTCGATGGCGGGACAGGCGAGAATGAGGTACGGTGAGGAGATGAGCAGCAGAGGAGCGGAGGGTGCGGGGTGGGCTGTAGAAGGAGAAAAGGGAGGTGAGGTAGGAGGGGGCGAGGTGATGGAGAGCCTTGAAGCCGAGGGTGAGGAGTTTCTGCCTGATGTGCAGATTGATTGGTAGCCACTGGAGATTTTTGAGGAGGGGAGTGATATGCCCAGAGCGTTTCTGGACAAAGATCAATCAATCAATCAATCAATCGTATTTATTGAGCGCTTACTATGTGCAGAGCACTGTACTAAGCGCTTGGGAAGTACAAATTGGCATCACATAGAGACAGTCCCTACCCAACAGTGGGCTCACAGTCTAAAAGGGGGAGACAGAGAACAGAACCAAACATACCAACAAAATAAAATAAGTAGGATAGAAATGTACAAGCAAAATAAATAAATAAATAAATAAATAAATAGAGTAATAAATATGTACAACCATATATACATATATACAGGTGCTGTGGGGAAGGGAAGGAGGTAAGACGGGGGGATGGAGAGGGGGACGAGGGGGAGAGGAAAGAAGGGGCTCAGTCTGGGAAGGCCTCCTGGAGGAGGTGAGCTCTCAGCAGGGCCTTGAAGGGAGGAAGAGAGCTAGCTTGGCGGATGGGCAGAGGGAGGGCATTCCAGGCCCGGGGGATGACGTGGGCCGGGGGTCGATGGCGGGACAGGCGAGAGCGAGGTACGGTGAGGAGATCAGCGGTGGAGGAGCGGAGGGTGCGGGCTGGGCAGTAGAAGGAGAGAAGGGAGGTGAGGTAGGAGGGGGCGAGGTGATGGAGAGCCTTGAAGCCCAGGGTGAGGAGTTTCTGCCTGATGCGCAGATTGATCGGTAGCCATTGGAGGTTTTTGAGGAGGGGCCTGTGATCACACACTTTGTGACAAAAAGGCTTTAGGAACAGCTTACAGCTACTCTGCTTAGGACTGGAGATATTTCAGATTATCCTGCAGCTACCCCAGCGCTTAGTACACTACTTGGTACATAGTAAGTGCTTTAGGAGTACAGCAGTTATTATCATTCTCATGAAAAAAAACCCTGAGGGAAAACAATGAAGACCATTAACTCATCTCTTCCAAGGCACATTCAAAAAATAACAACAACAACATCAAAACTCGGCTGCTTTCTATCAGTGTGTTTGAGGCTTGTGTTACAGAAGTGTGTTTGGGGTTTTTTTTTAATGGTACTTGAAGTGCCTCCATGCCAGGCACTGTACTAATCAATGGGGGTAGATACAAGCTAATCAAGTTGGACACTGTCCCTGTCCCACATGAGGCTCACAGTCTTAATCCTCATTTTCAGATGAGGGAATTGAGCTGCAGAGAAGTGAAGTCATTCGCCCAAGGTAACACAGCAGACAAGTGGCGGAGCCGGGATTAGAACCCAAGTCCTTCGGACTCCCAGGCCCGTGCTTCTAATCTCCTGAGCCATGCTGCTGCTCTTATCAAAGTATCTTCCAGAGAGCTGACCAATCATTCATTCATTCAACCGATGGCATTTATTGAGTGCTTACTATCTGCAGAGCATTGTACTAAGCACTTGGGAGAGTCCAATAGACAAAAGAGTTAGAAGGCATGTTCCCTGCCCACACGAGTTTACAATCTAGAGGGAGCAATGCAGGTGTGCCTTGATCCTGAGGGAAGGCCAATTTCAAAACAGTACAAGGATACTTTCATATTTAACGAGCTTACAGTCTAGGGATTTAACCCTCAGAGGTCAACAGAGGTTTGGGAAGCAGAGAACTGAAGAAAGAATTCGTTATTCTAAAAAAAACAATCACCAACATTACTGCAAAACAAAAAAAAATTTATCCTAGGAGGATGTTATCTGTAGGGACAAGGGCTGTCAATAACGGCATCTGCTATTTCTACAAATCATCATCCTCCTCAAAAGTATTTACTGAGTGCTTATTGTGCGCAGAGTACTGTACTAGGCATTTCTGGGCTCATATTTCTATTAAAAATTGTGGCAGGGAATTGTGAACATTTGAAAACAGTGAATCTCGACGGGGCTCCGGGAAAACCGAACCAAGCTACAGCGATCCAGAGAGATTGGAAAGTAACTTTATGAAAACTGAAAATGAGAAGTAGTGTGGCCATTCTAGTGAGAAGCATGAGGGACGTAGTGGAAAGATCCCAGACCTGGGAGTCCACAGGACCTGGGTTCTAATGCCGGGTCTGCCGCTTGCCTGCTGTGCGTCTTTTGGCAGGTCACTTCACTTCTCTGGGCCTCTGTTACCTCCTCTGCAAAATGGGGATGAAGACTGTGAGCCCCAAGAGGGATAGGAACTGTGTTCAACCTGACAAACCTGTATGTGCCCTGGTGCTTTGTACAGTGCCTGGCACCTAGTAAGTGCTTAACAAATACTATTAAAAAAACAAAAACAAACAAAAAAACCCACAGTGCTCTTAAAGTGGTTGGAGTGTATATTTCCTGGACTGAAATAAATCTGAGGTAACATAAAAGTGTAAACACCGGCAAAGAATAATTCCTGGGTAACTCCTCTGTGAACATCTCTAGGAAAGGGCTTCCCAAAGAAAAACAGCCCATCGCGTGCCGTACGCAACAAAAGACGAAAGAGCAAATAGATATCAGGATTAAACTTTACATATAAAATCCCCTGGCCACCGGCATTCCAAATCTCTTCCGGACTATTCCAGTGCTTGGCACATAGTATGCACTTAACAAATACCATCCCCATGGAAATGTGGACCTGACTCTCAGACCCAGCCCTTACACACACAACCTTACATTTGGCCATTTCCCTTATCTGGAACTTATTTTCAGGTGTTGTCTCCCCTTCTACACTATAAGCTCCTTGTGGCCAGGAACCATGTCTACCACCTCTATTGAATTTTACTCTCCCAAGTGCTTAGTACAGTGCTCTGCACACCGGTTAAGTGCTAGACAAATACCCTGTGGACTGATTATTTCTTTAGAAATCGAAGCCCAAAGGCAGGATCCCCTCACTTTTCAAAAGCCTCCTTTCCTTCTCCTTGCCTGGGCTCGTTCAGGGTCTCCAAAACCCCAACCTAAACGGCTCTCCCGATTGCTGATGTCATCCTCTGAGGCTCCCCAGCAGTCCCCAGAAGCGCCGGGTCACTGGTTTGGGTGAAGTGTCCACAAAGAATTCCAACTGAGGAAAGGCCAAGAGGCCACTGTTAATCATTGCCTGGGTTAGCTCACTTGGCATTGACAGAGTCCTTTTCCTCCAAAGTTCCCAGTAAGGCTCAGGGGGCTCTTCTCTTCAAACCAGTCTGGAAGAGAGAAGAGGGACCAGAACCTTCGAAACCGACGGAGAGACTGCGTTTTGTAATAATAATTCATTCATTCATTCAATCGTATCTGTTGAGTGCTTACTGTGTGCAGAACACTGTACCTAGTGCTTGGAAAGTGCAATTTGGTAACAAATAGAGACAATCCCTACCCAACAACGGGTTAACAGTCTAGAAGGGGGGAGACAGAATAATAATAATAATAATAATAATAATAATAATAATAATAATAATGATAATTGTGGTATGTGTTAAGCGCTTACTATGTGCCAGGCACTGTTCTGAGTGCTGGGGTGGATACAAGCAAATCGGGTTGGAAACAGTCCCTGTCCCACATGGGGCTGACAGTTTCAATCCCCATTTTACAGATGAGGTAATCTAGGCCAAGTGATTTGCCCAAGGTCACACAGCAGACAAGTGATGGAGCTGGGATTAGAACCCATGACCTTCTGACTCCCAGGCCCATGCTCTAGCTGCTCATTCCATCTTATTTACTGAGCGCTTACTGGGTGCAGAGCACTGCACTAAGCACTTGGGACCACCCACAACAAGCTTACAGTCTAGAGGAATGAGGAACTCTTCTGCCCACCAAAACCTGCCTCCTTGTCATTCGGAGATGAAACCAGGGGGCCGGTCTCACCTCAGTCGATCAGTGGTATTTACTGAGTGCTTACCCTGTGCGGAGCACCGTGCTAAGCGCTTACCTGAGTTTCTAGCTGGTGCTCTTTTTGCCACTCACATTAGTTACTTTAATTTGTTCTCCACAGGTCCCCTGTGAGGTTGGGTTCAGGTATTACCACTCTGCTTTCCAGATGGGGAAACTGAGGCCCAGGGAGGTGAAGTGACTTGCCCAAGGCCTCGCTGCAGACGGGCTACAGAGCTGGGACTAGAAGCCGGGGTTTCCAGGGCTGCGGCTCTCCTACCACTCCAAGCCGCCTCTCCGTAGTGGGAAGACTGTACCTCACCCTCTGCTGGGTTTACCGTATCGCTCCCCATCCACGAGTACCGCTAGAGTCACCGGGGCCCCTTCGACGGGGATCAGCCCACTTCCGCACAATAGCCGGGCGACCTTCCCAGTTGGGATCAAACACACGCTCTGGGCCAGGAGCTGTCTGATACCCCACCCGCCGTTGTCAAATTCTTAATCTCCCATCCAAGAGCCTTTAGAAATGGGGAGACCCTCGGGGAAGTGAAATTACCTCGAATTCTAGGCACGGCAATTGTCCGTGCCTAGGGTTTAGGGACTTAATTAATAACGGGAATGCACTATAAATGGGGGGGGGGGGGGCGGGGGATGCAGACAGTGGAATGGGTTCGATTCCATTTCCCCCATTAAAAAAAATGATAAGAATGCTTCCTCCTGGAGTTGCTATTTTAGGGGTGGGCAGACTTGTGGCAGATGAGAGAACCGAGATGTCAATATTACCCACTTCCAACTTTGGCTCTTCCAGAATTCTTGAGAGGCATTTCTGGTTCGATCGAACTCACTAGCATTTTGCTGCCACGGTGTTTTTCTATCTTGACCATTCACATCCATGAACAGGCACAGGGACAACTCAAGTGAAACTCAAAGCACTGAAGAGCCCTTCAGGTAGACAGAGTGATAAGCTAAACTGCAAAAACTGGACAATGTTTTTGGACTAGGAGGCAGTTGCTATGGAGATGGTTGCTAATTAACTGCATTCAGCCAGGAGAAGAAGGGCCTTCAGGATAGGCAGAACTGGACTGTATCTTAGAAGGCGCCACGCCGTACACAATCTGCACATCTCTCATATCTAGAATACCTGGGTGCCTTTGCTTAGCTTGCAGAACAGCCTAAGAAATGACAACGGCGTGTTTTTCTTCCCTCTGGCCCAGGTTCGGTCGATCACATCCAGGATCCACCAGTCCTTCCTTTGGGGGTGAGGGGGACCAAAGGCACCCCAATACTCAACGCCTGGGGCTCTCCAAGCGGAAGAGAAGAGAAAAACCCCACAGAACCGTATGAAACATTCCGATTGGCTGCCTTCCTTTCGGGCCACATAAAAGAGCCATAAAATGAAAATCACTTCCAAGAGAGTAAGCCTCCTGTGATTCACAGTTTGCCTCCACCACGAACTAGAAGTTACTGGGTCAGGACTCAAAAATAAAATAAAATAAAATGAAATAAAATGAATTCAGTATTTCCTCCTCTGATGGGGTCACATGGAACCAGGCAGGTTTGCTGACTCATCCTCTGGCAGATTAAAACGAATGTGTTGAAACTCAAATGGTTTGCCCTGTAGGGCGGACCTTTCAGCTGATTTCAATTAAAAGAGAAGGCCACCGATAGCTTCATGGCCCTTTCATTCAGTAGTATTTATTGAGCACTGACTGTGTGCAGAGCACTGTACAAAGCGCTTGGGAAAGTACAATACAACAATAAACAGTGACATTCCCTGCCCACAATGAGCTTACCGTCTAGAGGGGGAGAGAGACATTAAACTGGGCCCATTGCTTGCACTGGACTCGCTCTGAGTGGCCTAGGGATTCATATATGGAAGCTCAGTTTCCTCATCCGGAAAATGGGGACACAACACCCATTCTCCCTGTGAGCCCCATGTGGGACGGAGGATGGATCTACCCCGGTGCTTAGAACATTGCCTGACACGTCCCAAGTGCTTACAAATACCCTAATAATGGCCATAATAATAACGAGTCAAAGGAATACGCCATAGCGATTTACTGGGGAGAGCAATTGGTCAGCCCAGTTGCCGCTCACTGTCTAAACTGGAATCTAACTGGGACTGAAACTGTTCATTCAAGCCCCTGTGCCTCAGGACTAATATAACAATTGGGCTATTTGTTAAGCACTTACTCTGGGCCAAGCACCGTGCTAAGCACAGTATTAAGTCCTAAGATGACCAGCTAAGACCCAGTCCCTGTATACTATACTTAGCAGATCGCTGCCTAGACCAGCACACAATGCCAGTTTTTCTTTTTCTTTTTTATGGTATTTGTTAAGTGCTTACTGCATGTCAGACACCGTTCTAAGCATTGGGATAGATACATGTTTACTCGGTTGGGCACAGTCCCTGTCCCGCATCAGGTTCAAAGTCTAAGTAGGAGGGAGAATGGGAGAATTGAGGCCCGGAGAATCGAGGTGACTTGCCCAAGGTCAGATGGCAACCTTTGGCCAGACTCAGAATTAGAACCCAGGTCCTCTGATCCCCAGGCTGGCACTCTTTCCAATAGGCCAAAGTGCTTCTTTAACACATTTGATGGCATAATAATAATACTAATAATGATAACTGTGGTACTTGTTGAGCACTTACTGTGTGCCAAGCACTGTAGTAAGCCCTAGGGTAGATACAAGATCAGATACAAGATACAAGATCAGATCCCACATGGGGCTCAAATGTTACTAAAGGGAACAGGTTACTAAATTTCCATTTTGCAGATGGGGGAACTGAGGGCCAGAGAAGTGAAGTGACTTGCCCAAGGTCGCACAGCAGACAATTGGCAGATCCAGGATTCGAACCCAGGTCCTTCGGACTCCCAGGCCCGTGCTCTATCCACTAAGCCACGCTGCTTCTTGGCCTTGCAGCGAGGGCCTGATTCTGCTCTTAAAGAACACACAAACTGGCCACTTTCCAACCAAAGCCTGAATTTTCTAGTGCTGTATTTGGTTCAAAGTAGGTCTTTCGTGCCAAGAATCATGGGCTTTGGAGTCAGAGGTCATGGGTTCAAGTCCAGGCTCCACCACTTGTTAGCTGTGTGACTTTGGGCAAGTCATTTCACTTCCCTGGGCCTCAGTGACCTCATCTGTAAAATGGGGATGAAGACTGTGAGCCCCCCGTGGGACAACTCGATCCCCTTGTAACCTCCCCAGCGCTTAGAACAGTGCTTTGCACATAGTAAGTGCTTAATAAATGCCATTATTATCATCATTATTATTAGGGTTTTCCTTCTTGTTCTCTGAATCTCCAGATTTGGAGTGCTGGGCCAGAGTCCAAGGAGAGGAGATGGAGTCTGTCGCTGAGAAAGGGTGAGAAAGAGAGAGACAGAGAGAGATAGGGAGATAGCAATCATACACACCTGCTCACAGCAGGTTCAATAAGTTTCAGTTCACCCCACCTCTGCCATCCTGAAATTGAGGGAGGCCAGCAGGGCTGAGACTGGTTCACCATGGCTTACTGGATAGAACATGGGTCTAGGGCTCAGGAAGACCTGGGATCTAATCCTGGCTCTGCCGCATGTCTGCTGTGTGACCTTGGGCAGGTCGCTTCACTTCTCTGGGCCTCAGTGACCTCATCTGAGGGGTCTGAGGGGTCTCAGTGGGGTCTGAGATTGTGAACCCCTATGGGACAGGGACTGTGTCCAACCCGATTTGCTTGTACCCACCCCAGTGCTTAGTACAGTACCTGTCACACAGTAAGCAGTTTACAAATACCACAATTATTATTGTATTCTTGCAGGAATTACCACCGGGAGGCAGATGCCAGAGAAGCAGTATTACACGCAGGGGATCGAGAGGGCAAGCCAAAGCGAAAAGGAGCCGATAAGTTGTTCTGGGGAAAATGTACGTTCCGCCTAAAAATATAATGGGAAGACTCCAAATGGAATATCCCGGGCCCTTTACGGTAGCTCTTAATGGGCACATTAGCATTTCTACCATAGGAGACCGACACGTGGGATTTTAAGAGGACCCAGGGGCCAACCCTCACACGCCTCCGAGGCCCTGCTTCCTATTTCCCGGCCCATCTGCAGAGGAAGCAGCGTGGTCTAATAGATAGAGCACAAGCCTGGAAGTCAGAAGGACCTGGATTCTAGTCCCAGTTCCTCCACTTAACTGCTGTGTGACCTTGGGCAAGTCACTTCGCTTCTCTGAGACTCAGTTCCTCATCTGTAAAAAGAGGATTTTACTCATCTGTAAAATGGGGATTAAATCCTATACCCTCCCACTTAGATTTTGAATACCACATGGGACTGGGATTGTGTCCGACCTGATCACCTCGTTATCTCCCCCGGGAATCAGAACAGGGCTTCACACATAGAAAGCACAAAATAATAATACCAAAATAATGATGAAAATAATAATAATAATAATAATGAAGAGTTCAAGATGTTATTTTGATGTTATATCAATAACAAAATAAGAATAACAAAAATCAAGAGTTCATGTCATTTGAGTACATCTCAGCAAGTCAGGAAAGCACAGGGTTACAGATTTTCTGGGAAGACACGGGGGGAGGCAGTGTGGCCTAATGGATCGAGCACAAGATTGGAAGTCAGGAGACTCAAGTACCGTGTGACCTTGGGTAAAACACCAAACTTCTCTGGGCCTTGGTTTCCTCATCTGTACAGTGGGGATAAGACAGACTGTGAGCCCCTTTTGGGATGGGGCCTATGTCCAGTTCAATAAATACCACTGATCCATTTCATACTCTTGCACCTACCCCCAGGCTTAGCACATAGTGTTTAAATAAATACTATTATTAAGGAAATGATCTTTGTTAGGGCCACGAGCCGCTGGGAAACGACAAGAAAATAGAAAATTCCTATTTACAAAAATTCAAAGGGGTGGGTATTTGACTGGCACTTGATGTTCCACCATCTGAATCCTGGAAATAATTAGAAGCTTGAAGTATCCCAGGGAAAGGAAAATATAGGGGCTGAAATTCCCAGGGTTTCCCAAGCTATTTTATTGGAAGATCCTTATTCATTTACTGACTTCGAAAGCAAGGCCAGGGTGGGCCACAACCGTAGAACGCGGTAACCACCGGGCACGACTGGCACCGAGAGGAGCATTTCTCCACATCCTGAGGGACTTGGTGCAGAGTGTCGGTGTGCCGGTAGCCGCGTACATCATTCCCTTCAAGGTAGGGGACCTCGGCCGCTCTTCAGTTATGGAGTTTAAGCACTGGCTCTAACCTTCATGGGCTTATCTAGCACGGATGCTCGCTGTGGGTGGGAAATGTATTTGTTATACTGTTCAATTAAACTCTCCCAAGTGCTTAGTACGGCACTCTGCACACAGTAAGCTCTCCATAAATACCATTGATCATTTCTATTAATGTCTGTCTCCCCCTGTAGACTTTAAGCTCACTGTGGGAAGGGAATTTGTCTGTTGTATTGCTCTATTTCACCCTTCCAAGTGCTTAGTATGGTGCTTTGCACAAAATAAGTGCTCAATAAATATGACTGGTTGATTGATTATCTTGTACCTTAGCTCAGTGCTTGGCACTTAAAGAGCACTTAATCCATACCATTTTTTTTTAAATGCTATCACTGCCCTCAAGGAGCTTACAGTCTAATGCATGGTGTAGTGCATCGAGCACAGACCTGGGGGTCAGAAGGTCATGGGTCCTAATTCCAGTTCCTCCACTTGTCTGCTGTGTGACCTTAGGCAAGTCACTTCACTTCTCTGGCCCTCATCTGAAAAATGGGGATTGAGACTGGGAGCCTCACAAGGGACACGGACTGGGTCCAACCCGATTTGCTTGTAACCACCCCAGGGCTTAGTGCAGTGCCTGAAACATAGTAGGCACTTAACAAATACCACAGTTATTATCATTAATGGAGACCCCATGCAGCCCCAGACAGACACTTCCACAGGAGGTATAGGAGCATGAGAGTGCGAGGACCTTGAGTTCCCTCCCTTTTAATAACTGAAAGACGATTACACCCCACCACCTTCAGAGCCTTACTGAAGGCACATCTCTAGCTCCAAGAGGCCTTCCCTGACTAAGCCTTCATTTCCTCCTCTCCCACACCCTTCTGGGGCATGCTGACTGGCTCCCTTGATTCACCACCCCCCCCATCCCCACCGCACTTACGTACATATCTCTAATTTTATTTATTTCTATGAATGTCTGTCTCCCCCTCTAGTCTGTAAGGGCATGGTGGGAAGGGAACATTCATTCATTCAATCGTATTTATTGAGCGCTTACTGTGTGCAGAGCACTGTACTAAGCGCTTGGGAAGTACAAGTTGGCAACATATAGAGACGGTCCCTACTCAACAGTGGGTTCACAGTCTAGAAGATGCCTGTTATATTGTTATACTGTAATCTCCCAAGCGCTTAGTACAATGCCCTGCACACAGTAAGGACTCAATAGATATGACTGATTATCACAGTGAAGAAATACATCCAACTAATGCACCTGAGGCTTAATCCCCAAGGTATTTCTACCACAGAATTTTCTTATTAGTGCTACTTGGCCTTAGGCCCCCTAATGCAAAATTAGGCCTTCCTAATTGCAAAATCTTGTAATTCTGTTCTTAGGGCTAGTTAGTCCTTTGGCCCCAAAACCTTCTTTACACAACATCGTGTTATTAGTCAAAACAGCACGGGCCTGGGAGTCCAGAGGACCTGGGTGGGTCTTCTGTGGGACCTTGGGTGAGCCACTTCACTTCTCTGGACCTCAGTTCCCCCATCTCCAAAATGGGGATTCAAAACCCGGTCTCCCTTAATTAATCAATCAGTCATAGTTGTTGAGCGCTGACTGCATGCAGAACACTGTACTATGCGCTTGGGAGAGTACAGTAGAACAATATAACAAACACATTCACTGCCCACAATGCCTATGTACACTGTAAGCCCCGTGTGGGATCTGATAATCTTGATTCTACCCCAACGCTTAGTACAGGTAGGTGCTAGGTGACCTTGGGCAAACCACTTCACTTCTCTATGCCTCTGTTCCTCATCCATAAAATGGGGATGAAGACTGTGGGCCCCAAGAGGAACAGGGACTGTGTCCAATGTGTTTAGCTGGTTTCTGCCGCAGCGATGAGTACAGTGCCTGGCACATAGTAAGTACAAAATAATTCCTGCATCACAGTGCCTGACCAGGTGTGCTGGAATCCTGGACAGATGGGCCGAACACAGATCGACACAGTTCTCGGCTGCCCGTCGACGGTCTTGGAGACTATACGTGGAGAGGCCTAGTGGGTAGAGCCCAGGCCTGGGAGTCGGAAGGTCCTGTGCTCTAATCCCGGCTCCGCCACTTGTCAGCTGTGTGTTCTTAGGCAAGTCGCTTCACTTCTCCGGGGACTAAGACTGTGAGCCCCATGGGGGAAAGGGACTGTGTCTAACCTGATTACCTTGTATCTATCCCACCGCTTAGAACAGTGCCTGGCACATAGTATGCACTTAAACAAATACCACCATTATTATTATTATTCTCTGTGCCTTAGTTACCTCATCTGTAAAATGGGGATGAAGATTGTGAGGCCCATGGGGGACAGGGACTCTGTCCAACCTGATTATATTGTATTAACCCCAACACTTAGGACAGTGCCTCGCACCAAGGAAGCGCTTAACAAATACCATTAAAAAAAAAGCCAATTAAAAAGTCTTTAACCAGTTCCCCTTCTTCCTCCATCCCTTAACTGTGTGGGTCCCTTAAGGTTCTCTTTTGAGACTCTTTCCATCTGACTTTACACTCACTCCCTTGGGGAGGGAGATCATTCACTTCCACAGCTTTAATTATCGCTGTTCCGGGTGGGATTTTTGGAAAATGCCCTGGGCGGTAGAGAGGCCAGAGGCAGAGAGACCAGTGAGGAGACCGATAGGATAGTCAAGCCAGGATGGGACGATATTTGCCGGATGTGGTGGACTGTCAAGAGATGGCGTTTGCAAAAGGTTTCGGGCTTCTCGGCAGAGAGCCATAAAATAAAGCCAAATGCTGAATACCCAGATTATTGGCGAGAAGCAGCGTGGCTTAGTGGATAGAGCTCTGACCTGAGAGTCAGAAGGACCTGGATTGTAATCCCAGCTCCGCCACCTGTCTGCTGTGGGTCCTTGGGCGAGTCACTTCACTTCTCTGGGCTTAGGTTCCATCTCCTGGAAAATGGGGATTAAGGCCATTAGCCCCATGTGGGACATGGATTGCGTCCAACCGGATTAGCTTCTATCTACCCCCATGCTTAGTACAGTGTCTGGCACATAGGCACTTAACAAATGCCATGTAAAAAAAAAGACAAGAATATTCAGAATTTTGTAAGCTCGTTGTTGAGAGCGAATGTGTCTGTTTGTTGTTGTTTTGTACTGTTCCAAGTGCTTAGTGCAGTGCTCTACACACGGTAAGCGCTCAATAAATTCGATTGAATAAATGATTGAATAAATGAACATCAATCGAGAATCCCATTAGGTTCCATTCCTTCTCCCTCTGCCTCCTAAAATCTTTCTAACCAATGGAAAATGGACTAATTTGAATTTCCCCACATCTACCTGTCCCAGCGCACTTAATCCTACCAGAGATCCTGCATCATTAGGCCATAAGCTCCTAAAAGACCAGGAGGTGTCAGGTCTTATAAGTTTTTTTATACTCCCAGCCTCCTAGTAGAGTGCTCTTGTATAAAGCAGGCATTCAATAAATGCTGCTGAGGATGATGATGGATAAGCCTCACTTTTCTTCATCTCCCACTCCCTTCTGCATCACCCTAACTTGCTCCCTTTGATCTTCCCCTCTCCCTGACCCCCACAGCAGTTATGCATATATCTGTAATTTTCTTTACTTATATCAATGCCCGTCTCCCCACCTTCCCCCTTCCCCCAGACTTTGAGCTCACTGTGGGCAGGGATTGTTACTGTTGATTGTTGTATTGTTCCTACCCAAGAACTTAGTACAAGTGCTCTACACACAGTAAGCACTTAATAAATACAATTGAATGAATGAATGAATTGTTCAATCAAAGGCATTTAATGAATGCCTACTGTGCGTGCAGGACACCGGACTAAAAACCTGGGAAAGCACAGTAAAGCAGAGTTGGTAGATATGTGCCCGTCCCAGAAGGAGTGTACAGTCTACAGGTGAGAGAACAACAAATGCTTTGTGATATTTACTGGCCAGTACACGGTACCATTCTCAATATTTCAAGCAGGAGGAGCAGCGTGGCCTAGTGGATATGGCACGGGCCTGGGAGTCAGAGGGCCTGAGTTCTATTCCTGGCTCTACAACTTGTCTGCTGCGTGATCTTGAGCAAGTCACTTCACTTCTCTGGGCCTCAGTGACCTCATCTGTAAAATGGGGATGAAGATTGTGAGCCCCATGTGGGACAGGGACTGTGTCCAATCTGATTGACTTGTATCTACCCCAGTGCTCAGTACAGTGCCAGGCACATAGTAGGCGCTTAACAAATTATATTAAAAAAAAAGTGCACGAAAATGGTTTGAATGCAGGCAACTAGAAGGAGACTGATGAGCTCTCAGGTGACAGGGATAAAAATGGAGGTCAAACAATCCTCTATCCACAGTTCTTGCCTTCCATTATAATTACTACAGTATCCCATTTGATTTGCAGCGTCGTAAACGCCACATGTATTGAGAATACACAGGTGCAGGTAGGGTCAGCAATCTTGTATTCTGGCTAAAAGGAAACAGATACAGCTTGTTTATTTATTTATTTATTTATTTATTTATTTATTTATTTATTTATTAACGGAACTGAAACAGAACTTTGGTAAAGACAGACACTTAAAAGACATGAAAAATGCATACAAGATTTCCTCCCCAGGATCTCCAGGGGGCTGTAATTAAGGGAATACATTTTTACTAAGTTGGATATATCCCTACCCAAATTTGCCATAACACCCAGTCAGAGGCCTGGAGGGGACTTTGAGAGGTTGTCTAGAATATTCCCTTGCCTCCAGGTGAGGCTACTTTTAAACCATCCTGGACAGAGAACACCGAACCCTTCTTTAAAAGATCTCCAAAGGCTCTGCCATTGGTTTCATTGCCGAAGCTTCACTGATTATTGTGGCATTTGTGCCAGGCTCTGTAAACTAAGCACTGGGGTAGATACCAGCTAATCAGGTTGGATACAGTCCCTGTCACACGTGGGACTCACCATCTTAATCCCAACTTTCCAGATGGGGTCACAGAGGCCCAGAGACGTGAAGTAACTTGCCCAAGATCACACCGTGGACAAGTGGCCAAGATGGGTTTAAAACCCAGGTCCTGTGAGTCCCAAGCCCATGTACTTTCTTCCTAATGGCTTCAATTTAAAACAGTGCTTGACACACAGAAAGTGATGAACAAACACCACAATCGTTAATTTTTATCATTTTATGAAATGAAATATCCCCGATTATTGTTGGGGGTTTTGGGTTCGTTTTTCTTTTTTTCTTTTTTTTTAATATAGAATCTGTGGGACACAATGCTCATCCCACATTGGGCTCAAAGTCTAAGTAGGAGGGAATAGGGTTTAATCCCCATTTTCCAGCTAAGGAACCCGAGGCCCAGAGAACTAAAGTGACTTGAGGGCATGTCCATTCCTGCAGGCAGAGAAGGAGAAGCACAATTTTGGTCGCCCTGAGACTCCCAAGGACTTTAGAACTGGAGCAAGGGATACAGGGAAGGGTCCCCAAGTCTTGAATATTCTTTTTTTTAGTGGTATTTGTTAATCACTTACTACGTGTCAAACATCGTTCTAAGCACTGGGGTGGGTACAGGTCAATCAGGTCGGACACAGTCTCTGTCCTTCATGGGCCTCACAATCTAAGTAGGAGGGAGAACAGGTACGGAATCCCTGTTTCACAGTTGAGGAAACTGAGGCCCAGAGAAGTCAAGCCACTTACCCAAGGTCACACAACAAGCAACTCCTCACTCTCGGCTTCAAGGCTCTCCATCGCCTCGCCCCCTTCTACCTCACCTCCCTTCTCTCTTCTCCAGCCCAGCCCGCACCCTCCGCTCCTCTGCTGCTAACCTCCTCACCGTACCTCGTTCTCGCCTGTCCCGCTGTCGATCCCCGGCCCATGTCCTCCCCCTGGCCTGGAATGCCCTCCCTCCGCACATCTGCCAACCTAGCTCTCTTCCTCCCTTCAAAGCCCAGCTGAGAACTCACCTCCTCCAGGAGGCTTTCCCAGACTGAGGCCCCTTTTTCCTCTCCTCCTCCCCATCCCCCCCCGCCTTACCTCCTTCTCCTCCCCACAGCACCTGTATATATGTTTGTACAGATTTAGTGCTCTATTTATTTTGTTCATGATGTGCATCTGGCTTTATTCCTATTTGTTCTGACGACTTGACACCTGTCCACATGTTTTGTTTTGTTGTCTGTCTCCCCCTTCTAGACTGTGAGCCCGTTGTTGGGTAGGGACCATCTCGGTATGTTGCCAACTTGTACTTCCCAAGCGCTTAGTTCAGTGCTCTGCACGCGGTAAGCGCTCAATAAATACGATTGAATGAATGAATGAATGAATGAATGCATGAATGAAGTGGCAGAGCTGGAATTACAACCCAGGCCCTCTGACTCCAAGGTCCAGGTTCTTTCCACTAGCTTCTCTGAAATCACTGGGAATTTCACAGTGTTCGAAGATCAGCCTACCAATGTTTGGGGAATCCATGTGAGTCGTCCTCAGTGGGACCAGCTGAGGATGGGTCGAACTGCCCAGTCTTCCGTGGTCTGGACTCAAACTCCAGGTAGGACCCAACCCACCCAGACTGTTTTGATGACACTTCATTAAGGCGAGCATCCAAGGTGTGACCTTAGGCAAGTCACTTCACTTCTCCGGCCCTCAGTTCCCTCCTCTGTAAAATGCGGATTAAGACCGTGAGCCCCCTGTGGTATGAACCTTGTCCAAACTGGCTAGCTTCTATCTACCCCAGCACTGAGTTCAGTTCCTGACACATAGGAAGCCCTTAACTAGACTGCAAGCTCATTGGGGGCAGGGATTGTGTCTGTTTTTTTCTATATTTTACTCTCCCAAGTGCTTAGTACAGTGCTCTTCATACAGTAAGTGCCCAATAAATACGATTGACTGACTAACAAATACCACTGGGAAAAAAAGCTACATTTTTTGATTCTCTGACAATATCAAATCGGACTACTGGATTATACCAACAACTGTGTCTGACTTACCAACTTATTTTTCTGAAGGTAAGTATATCATTAAATAGGTCAGCATGTTTGGAGAAACAGTGCATACTTCTCCATTCATCCTTCTTCACCAGCCCCCAAAATGTTCATTTTCACATATTACATCTTACAAGGACCTGATGAAACTGGTATAATTGTCAGGCTAATTAGAAATCATAGAATGGCATATGTGATGCTTGTACTCTATTTGCACTTTTTCTTGTAAATTTCCTATACAACTCTTTTATAAAACAGGAAAATGTCCCGATTTATCACATGACTGATTAAATCCAAAATGACACCGTGTGGCGTCAAATAGGATGTGATCTTTTCCTCTCGTCTTCAGATCTATATGGGCAGCAGGCCAGTCATCACGTGCTGGGAGTTGAAGAGTGAGTACGTTTTTTTATTACAAAGGATTGGAGTGACCTTTGCTCTCGGGGGTTAATATTTCTGTCTGCAACCAGGGCTACCTGCAGACAATCTAAGATTTTTATCTGCAATACGGAACTGAGGGTGGTCACCATCAATCGATGAATGATATCTATTGAGAGCCTACTGTGTGCAGAGCACTGTTCTGAGAGCTTGAGAGAGTACAATATAGCAGAGTTGGTAGAAGCGATCCCGGCCTACAATGCGCTTGCAACTTAGACGGGGAGACGCACATTGAAATAAATCACAGATAGAGCTGTGGCCTAGTGGACAGAGCCCGGGCCTGGGAGTAAGAAGGATCTGGGTTCTAATCACCATTTGTCTGCTGGGGGACCTTGGGCTAGTCACTTCACTTCTCTCTGCCTCAGTTACCTCAACCGGAAAATGGCAATTAAGGCCGGGGGCCCCATGTAAGATGAGGTCTATGTCCAAATTGATTGGCTTGTGCCCACCCCAGCACTTAGAACGATGCCTGGCCCACATTAAGAGCTTAACAAATTCCATAAAAAAAGGTGGGGGGTGGCAGGGGATGGGGGGGAATGGCAGAGTAAAGCATATGTCCATAATGGCTGGGGTGGGGTGAGTATCGGCACTTAGAACAGTGCTTGGCATACAGTAAGCACTTCACAAATACCATCATTAATATTATCAAAATGCCTAAAGGGAACCTAGGTTTATCTTCCTAGACCTTTGGCTAACAATAAATATAGGGTAATCAAACAATCAATCAATCAATCAATCAATCATATTTATGGAACACTCACTGTGTGGAGAGCACTGTACTAAGCATTTGGGAGAGTACAGTACAACAGTATGAGTAGATCCATTCCCCGCCCGCAACAAACTTATTCATTCATTCATTCAATCGTATTTATTGAGCGCTTACAGTGTGCAGAGCACTGTACTAAGCGCTTGGGAAGTACAAATCGGCCACATATAGAGACGGTCCCTACTCAACAAACGGGCTCACAGTCTAGAAGGGGGAGACAGACGTGAATACAAATCAATAAATGACAGATATGGCCATTCATGCTGTGGGGCTGTGGGTGGGGTGAAAAAAGGGAGCAAATCCAAGTACAACCAGAGGTCGAAATCGAACCCAGATAGAGCAAGAAAAAGAATCTGACTTCAGACTTCTGATGGAACTGAAGTTCTGGAGGACTGTGGGCCCCAAGCTTCAGCATGGCTGAGGGACCTGGATTCGCCCCAACATCACCTCTGACTCTAATGATTTCATCTGTGATCTGAGCAAGGAAAGTAGAACAGCTTCAAGTGACGAGCGCTCAATAATATGATTAAATGAATGAATGAATGAAGAAGCACAGTCTCAAAGACTGCGGCTTATTTTGTCTGTGACCGCAGCGACCGAGACCTGCTAGATGGGTGATGATATAGAGTGAAGAAAGGGATCTAGGGAGGGCTACAAAATCCTGCATTATCAATGAATCACATTTTTATTATTATTATTAATAATAATAATAGTAGTAATGATATAATACCTGTGATGTTTGTTAAGCACTTACTATGTGCCAGGCACTGTGCTAAGGGCTGGGATGGATATAAGCAAATCAGGTTGGCACAGTCCCTGTCCCGCATAGGGCTCACAGTCTTGGTCCCCATTTTACAGATGAGGTAACTGAGGCAGAGAGAAATGAAGCAACTTGCCTAAGGGCACCCGGCAGACAAGTGGCCGAGCCGGGATTAGAACCCATGACCTTCTGGCTCCCAGCACTGTGCTCTATCCATTACGCCATGCCTCTTACTGTGGGCAGAGCACCTGGGTTAGCTGTGAGCTCGCTGTGGGTCGGAATTGTCACTCTTTACTGTACTGCTGTGTACCTTTCCAAGCACCTGGTACAGTGCTCTGCACACGGTAAGTGCATGATAAATACGATTGAATGAACAAATACAGTAGAACAGAGTTGGTAGACACGTTTCCTGCCCACAGGGAGCTTACAGTCTAGAGGGGGAGACAGACACTAATATAAATGAATAAATTACAGGTATGGACTCAACTGCCCCGGGGCCGAGGGAGGAGTGAATAAAGGGAGTCGATCAGGGTGGCCAGAAGGGAGTGGAAATGAGGAAACGAGGGCTCAGTTGGGGAAGGCTTCTTGGACAAGATGTGTCTTCAGTAAGGCTTCGCCGAAGAGGGGAGTGATCATCTATCAGATATACTGATAGATGATATAATGATAATAACAATCATAATGATGGTATGAGGTAAGTGCTTACTATGTGCCAAGCGCTGGGGTAGATACAAGATTATCAGGTTGTCCCACGGGGGGCTCACAGTCTTAGTCCCCATTTTACAGATGAGGGAACTGAGGCACAGAGAAGTTACATAACTTGCCCAAAGTCAACCAGCTGACAAGTGGTCTGCACACAATAAGCGCTCAATAAATATGATTGAATGCACTGAATGAATGGTAGAGTCAGGATTCGAACCCATGACCTCTGACTCCCAAGCCTGTGCTTTTTCCACTAAACCATGCTGCTTCTGAAAGAGGGAGGATGTTCCAGGCCAGAGGCGGGACATGGGCGAGAGGTCAACGGTGAGGTAGACGAGAGCGAGGTACAGTGAGAAGGTTGGCATTAGAGGAGCCAAGTGTGCGTGCTGAGTTGTAGTAGGAGACCAGTGAGGTGAGGTAGGATGGTAGATAAGTAGCAAGTAGGATGCAAGATGGTCCCAGGACATTCTCTAGAAGATCATTTTCTTCGGGGAAGGAAAGTGTGGGAGGAATTCTTGGAATCTTTCAAGTGGAGTCGCTCCCGTGGACGAATTCACTCCAGCCGTTGTGGAGGCTGCCGAGGTGGCTGCTGTGGGCGTAGTGACTGTGGACTCTGATCTGGGGGGAACCTGAAAAGCTTCTCCTGAAGCCACACACCCTATTAGTCTGGTTGCAGTAATCACTGTCCTCTCTTCTCTGGTCCCTGGGTTTTTATTTTCATAGGCTCCCATCTGTCTGTCACCGGCGCCCCCAGGGAATCAAGGACTGTCATCTCATTCAGTTATTTATTATCAGTGCTTGACACAGTGCCTTTATGACATTATTCATTAAGCGCTTTCTATGTATTAAGTACCGTTCTAAGCCCTGGGGGAGATACAAGTTAGTCAGTCCAGATACTGTCTCAGTCCCACATGGGGCTCAAAGGCAAGTAGGAGGGAGAACAACTACTGAATCCCCATTTCGCAGCCTGGACTAGGGGATAGAGCATGGGCCTGGGAGTCCTGGGAGTCCTTCTGACTGGATTCGAATCCTAGCTCCGCCACTTGTCTGTTGGGTGACCCACGGCAAGTCACTTCACTTCTCTTGGCCTTAGTTCCCTCATCTGTAAAATGGGAATTAAGACCGTGAGCCCCATAAGTGGGACAGGGACTGTGTCCAACCCAATTTGCCTGGAACAGATACAGGGATATCTGCTCCAGCGCTTAGGTACAGGGCCTGACACATAGTAAGCACTTCACAAATGCCACAATTATTGTGGTCATTACTATTATTTTGCAGTTGAGGAAACCGAGACTTAGTTACTTGCTCCAGGTCACACAGCAGGCTAACGGTGGAACTGGGATTAGAACCCAGGCCCATGCTTTATCCATTGGGTCACACAGCCTCCCAGTGCTTGGCACATAGTAAGGGCTTAATCAGTTCTACTGCTACTACTGAGAAGCATCAAAGCCTAGTGGCTAGAGCCCAGGCCCGGGAGTCGGAAGGACCTGGGTTCCACTTGTCTGACGGGTGACCTTGGGCAAGTCACTTCACTTCTCTGGGCCTCAGTTCCCTCACCTGTAAAATGGGAATTGAAATTTAGGAGCCCCACATGGAACAGGGACCATGTTCAACCTTCTATCTACCCCAGTGCTTAGTACAGTGCCTGGCACAGAGTAAGCACTTAACAAATACCACAATTATTAGGATTATTATTATTATTTTGCAGTTGAGGAAAATGAGGCTCAGTGACTTTGTCCAAGATCACACAGCAGGCAAGCGGTGGAGCAGGGACTAGAACCCAGGCCCATGCTCTATCCACCGGGGTCACACTGCCTCCCAGCACCTGGCACACAGTAAGGACTCAAACAATATTATTACTACTACTGGTAAGGAGAGCGAGGGTAGACCAGGAGGCCGGAAGACAACAGGGACAGGTGGCCGTCGGATGGTAGGAGAGATGGACATTGTGGGATTTCAAAGACGAGAAGGAACTGGGAGGGGAGGAGCCCGCTGACCTCTCAATTTTCCTGGGAGACAAGAGCACTGGAAAGAGACCTCCCTTGGGGGAGAGCAGCAGGGCAGTCAGTGTCATCTGGAGGGTGCCAAGTCTTGGTGAGAATACTAATGATAACTGTGGTATTTGTTAAGTGCTTACTATGTGCCAGGTACTGTACTAAGCACTGGGGTAGACAGACGGTCAGACACGGTCCCCGTCCCACATAGGGCTCATGGTCTTAATCCTGATAACAAATAATAATAATAATAATAGTGCTATCTGTTAAGCGCTTACCATGGTCCAGGTACTGCACTGAGTGCTGGGGTGGATACAGACAAATCAAGTTGGACACGGTACCTGTCCCATGTGGGGCTCCCACTCTTAGGAGGCCTTCCCAGACTGAGCCCCTTCCCTCCTCTCCCCCTTGTCCTCTTCTCCCCGTTGTCCCCCTCTCCATCCCCCCATCTTACCTCCTTCCCTTCGCCACAGCACCTGTATATATGTATATATGTTTGTACATATTTATTACTCTATTTATTTATTTATTTTACCTGTACATATCTATTCTATTTATTTTATTTTGTTGTATGTTTGGTTTTGTTCTCTGTCTCCCCCTTTTAGACTGTGAGCCCACTGTTGGGTAGGGACTGCCAACATGTACTTCCCAAGCACTTAGTACAGTGCTCTGCACACAGTAAGCGCTCAATAAATACGATTGATTGATTGATTGATTAATCCCCATTTTACAGATGAGGGAACTGAGGCTCAGGGTAGTGAAGGGACTTGCCCAAGGTCACACAGCCAACAAGTGGCGAAGCTGGGATTAGAACCCAGGTCCTTCTGACTCCCAGGCCCAGGCGCTATCCACTTGTCTGCTGTGTGACCTTGGGCAAGTCACTTCACTACTCTGGGCCTCAGTTCCCTCATCTATAAAATAGGGATGACATGAGATGATGAGGAGGCAGGAGAGGGCAGAGGACAGGGTGAGGATGAAGGGAGGAGGTGCCCATGACGGAGTCGGGGGCTTCACTGGTCACAGCAACAAGGAGACTTTTGAGGGTAGGGCATCGGATGGCTGGGAGACAGGTCAGCTTGGCAGGCAGCAATCAGAAAGTGGATAACTGTATTTGGGCAGCGACTTCGGGAAGATCGGTTCGTCAAGGAGATTTTTTTGCCCCGTCTCTATGGGCAAAAAAATGCCCCAAGGTCACAGGAGATGAGATCTCTATAGTCCCACCCCGTGCACTGCTGTGCTCCTGAGCACCAGTAAAATCTCTCCAACGGTAGCAGTGTGGCCTAGAGGGAAGAGAAGCAGCATAGTCTAGTGGTTAAGAGCACAGGTGTGGGAATCAGAAGGACCTGGCCCTGTACTAGGCACTGGGGTAGATACAAGCTGGCAGGTTGGATACAGTACATGTCCCACATGGGGCTCACAGTCTTAATCCCCCAATTACAGATAAGGTAACTGAGGCACAGAGAAGGTAAGTGACTTCCCCAAGGTCCCACAGCAGACCAGTGGCAGAGCTATGACTAGAACCCAGATCCTTCTGACTCCCAGGCCCCTGCTCCATAATAATAATAATAATAATAGTAATAATGATGATGGCATTTGCTAAGTGCTTACTATGCGCAAAGCACTGTTCTAAGCACTGGGGGGGATACAAGGTGATCAGGTTGTCCCACGTGGGGCTCACAGTCTTAATCCCCATTTTACAGATGAGGGAACTGAGGCTCAGAGAACTTAAGTGACTTGCCAAAGGTCACACAACAGACATGTGGCGGAGCAGGGATTCAAACCCATGACCACTGACTCCAAAGCCCATGCTCTTTCCACTGAGCCAAGCTGCTCCTCCACTAGGCCATTCAGCTTCTCCATTATTCGTTGGGTGGATAATATTAGTTATTATTAATGCCATCTCTGATTCTAGACTGTAAACTCATTCACTAGACTGTGAGCTCGTTATAAGCAGAAAACCCTGTCTGCTAATTCTGTTGGATTGTACTTTCCCAAGTGCTCAGTACAGTGCTCTGTACATAGGAAGTGCTTAATAACTACCACTGACGGATTGACAATACGATCTAGATACCTCCCCCACGACCTTGGAGGGGAGGATTCTGCATAGAATAAACTTATCCAGGAGACCCCCCTGGCTTGGGTTGGGTTTGGGTCGGCCCAAGCCACAGGGAACAGTACTTTTCCCCGGGCGCCGGGTTGAGATTCACGCGGTAGAACCAGGACCTACCGGCAGGTGGCGCCCGAGGCTTGGGAAGGGCCGACAAGGCTCAATCTTGGTCAGTTCCTCCAGAATCCAACAAGGATCGATCGATCGATCAATCAGGCGTATTCATTCATTCATTCAATCGTATTTATTGAGCGCTGAATGTGTGCAGAGCACTGTACTAAGCGCTTGGGAAGTACAAGTTGGCTACCTGGCTAGCTAGCTCTCTTCCTCCCTTCAAGGCCCTTCTGAGAGCTCACCTCCTCCAGGAGGCCTTCCCAGACTGAGCCCCTTCCTCCTCCCCCCTCGTCCCCCTCTCCATCCCCCCATCTTACCTCCTTCCCTTCCCCACAGCACCTGTATATATGTATATATGTTTGTACATATTTATTACTCTATTTATTTATTTTACTTGTACATATCTATTCTATTTATTTTATTTTGTTAGTGTGTTTGGTTTTGTTCTCTGTCTCCCCCTTTTAGACTGTGAGCCCACTGTTGGGTAGGGACTGTCTCTATATGTTGCCAACTTGTACTTCCCAAGCGCTTAGTACAGTGCTCTGCACACAGTAAGCGCTCAATAAATACGATTGATGATGATGAAATTGGCAACATATAGAGACGATCCCTACCCAACAACGGGCTCACGGTTCATTGAACGCTTCCAGTGTGCACAGCACTATGCTAAGTGCTTGGGAGAGGTACAGTACAACAGAGTTGGTAGACACGTTCCCGGCCCACATTGAGCTTATAGTCAAGAGAGGGAGTCAGTCAGTCAGTGGTATTTATTGAGCATTTACTGTGCTCAATAGAGCACAGAGCTCTTAGAAGAGGACAATGTAACCAAATTGATAGAGGGGGAGACAGATATTACGGATACACAAGTAATCAATCAGTCCATCAATGGAATTCACTGAGCGCTTACCGTGTGCTGAACACCACCCTAAGCCCTCCAGAGAAGACCATACAACAGAATTAGCAGACACGTTCCCGGCCCAAAACGAGCCTACAGTCTAGAGGGGGAGACAGACATCAATATAAAGAAATAACTTAGAATACTCAATTTTTTAAAATGCTGTGGGACTGAAGGTGGGGACGAACAAAGTCCTCAAGACTGTAAATTGGGTCGTGAGTGTTTGAATCGCAGTTTTGCCTGAATTTCAACACGGCCCTCCCAAATGATGAGTCAAGGCTCGAGGAGTCAGACACCGGGGAATGGCAAATAATAGTAATAATGATGGTATTTTTTAAGCTCTTACTATGTGCAAAGCACTATTCTAAGTGCTGTGGAGGTTACAAGGTGATCGGGTTGTCCCACGGGGGGCTCACAGTCTTAATTCCCATTTTACAGATAAAGGAACTGAGGCCCAGAGAGGTGCAGTGTCTTGCCCAAAGTCACACAGCTGACAATTGGCAGAGCCGGGATTTGAACCCATGACCTCTGACTCCGAAGCCCGTGGCCTTTACCTGAGCCACGCTGCTTCTCTCTCCACCCCTCCTCCTCCAATGGGGTTTTGGGAATCGAACAGTCCGGCTTGCCAGGGCGATGCCGGTTTGGAAATGACCAGATAGAGCCCGGGCCTGGGAGTCAGAAGGACGGGGGTTCTAATCCCGGCACTGCAACTTGTCTGTGGCCAGCTGACCTTGGGTGAGTCACTTCACTTCTCTGGGCCTCAGTTTCCTCACCTGGAAAATGGGAATAAAGGCTGTGAGCCCCCTGTGGGATGGGGACTGTATCCACCCTGATTGGCTTGGATCTATCCCACAGTGCCTGGCATAGTCCATGATCAACTTTGTATCTACCTCAGTGCCTAGTACAATGCTTGGCTCAGAGCAAGTGCTTAACAAATATCAGTGAAAACTAAAAACGATATAATCGATCGATTCTACAGTCGATCGAGAGTACCTGTTGAGAGCTTACTGTATGCAGAGCACTGCACTAAGCACTTGGGAGAGGATGACAGAACAATATAACATAGTCTTTGCCCACAATGAGCTTACAGTCTAGAGTCTAATCTAGTCTAGAGCAGTGTAGCCTAGTGGAGAGAGTCTGGGCCTGGGAGTCAGAAGGATCTGGGTTCTAATCACCACTCCACCACTTGTCTGCTGTGTGACCTCAGGTCCCTCATCTGGAAAATGGGTATTAAGACTATGAGCCCCACCCACGTGGGACAGGGACTGTGTCCAACCTGATTAGCTTGGATCTACCCCAGTGCCTGGCATAGTAAGTGCTTAACAAATAACACAATTATTATCATTATTATTCTTTTTAACAAATTCCGATCAGTCGATCGTACTTGAGTGCGTACCGCTTGCAGAGACTAACAATATTACCGAAACGTTCCCTGCCCACAGCAAGCTTACAGTCTACAGTCTAATAGCCCAAGTTAGTGTACATGTTCTCCCTTCTACTTAGAATGTGAACCCCATGTGGGACATGGACAGTGTCCAACTTGATTTGCTTGTATCCACCCCAGCGCTTAGAACAGTGCATGATACAAAGTAAGGGCTTAGTAAATAGTACAATTATTAATAATTATATTAATGATAATAATAATGGTATTTAAGCACTTACTGTGTGCTCCACACACTACTAAGCGCTGGGGTAGATATAAACAAGTCAGGTTGAACACAGTCCCTGCCCCACATGGGGTTCCCAGTCTCAATCCCCATTTTATGGAGAAGGTAACTGAGGCCCAGAGAAGTCAAGTGACTTGCCTCAGGTCATACATCACACAAATGGTGGAGTAGCAATTAGAACCCAGATCCTTTCTGGCTCCCAGGTCCAAACTCTAGCCACTAGGCCACTAGACAGCTGACAAGTGGTGGAGCTGGCATTAGAACCCATGACCTTCTGACTCCCAGGACTGTGCTCTATACACTATGCCATGGTGCTTCTATTATCATTATCATTACTCTATCTATTATCATGATATTATTATTATCATTATTCCCTCTAATCTTTAAACTCCTTGTGGGCAGGAGTCGTGTCTGCCTACTCTGTAGTAGTTTACTCTCCCAAACTCTCTTCCTGTCACAAGGGTGCCAAGACAGGAGATGACTTTTCCTTAAGCCAATTATCTATCAATTAATCAGTGATATTTTTGTGTGCAGTGCACCATACTAAGCGCTTGGGAGAACCCAATACAACAGAGTCAGGAGACACAGTCCCAGCCCACAGTGAGCTCAGAGTCTAGAAGGGGGAGACAAACATGACAGAAAGAAATTACAGTAATTGATCCGGGGCTGAGAGGTGAATAAAGGGAGCAAATCCAAGTGTGAGGGTGATGCAGAAGGGAGTGGGAGAAGAGGAAATGAGGGCTTAGTCAGGGAAGGCCTCTTGGAGAGGTTGTGCATGTAGTAAGGCCGGGATATAGACTAATTTGTAGGACTAAATCCTACCTGGGCTTTGTTGCCAAAGTGATTTTCAACTGAACAAGGGTGTTCTTGTGTCACGTTTAATGTAATGAATTATGTAAAATGACAGGGGAACTTTAGAATGTTTACCACCGAACCTTGCCTGCTGCGTGACCTCGGACAAGCCACTTAACTTTTCTGGGCCTCAATGTCCTCATCGGCAAAAAGGGGAGTAAATTCCTCTTCTCCCTCCCTCATGGACTATGAGGCCCATGTGGGATGGGGACTGTGTCCGATCTGATGATATTGTATCTACCCCAGTGCTTATTACACTCACTGCTTAGCCTGTACAAAGCACTTAACAAAGTTAGCATTACTATTACTACTACTACCATTATGATTATTAATAGTGTTATTATTAATAATAATAATGGTATTTGTTAAGCGTTTACTAGGTGCCAAGCACTGTTCAGAGTGCCGGAGTAGATACAAGTTAAGAAGCTTGGGCTCACTCTCTTAATCTCCATTTTCCAGATGAGGGAACTGAGGCCCAGAGACGTAAAGCGACTTGCCCAAGGTCTCACAGCAGATACGTGGCAGAATTGGCATTAGAACCCAGGTCCTTCTGATTCCCAGGCCCAGGCTCTGTCTGTCTGGACCCCTGGAAGACCTTGGGGAGCTGGGGAGGGCAGAGGCTGGGGTGGGGGCAGGAAGGGGTCAGGGTGGGCTGCCCAGCCTGTGCCCCAACTGGTTGGCTCATGAGGAACCCACCTTTACCCCACCTGGAGCTTGGCCAGAGAGCCGGCAGGAAAGGGGAGCCAGTTAAAGCCAAGAGAGGAGGAGGAGGAGGAAGTGAAGTCATTGGCCTGGAATGTGAAGAGAGCAGTTGTATTGGTAGGGAGGGCCCGTTACCCCACCAAGTTAAAGCCTCTGACCAATGGAGATGTCACCAAAGGCGGCCCCCTCCCCAGGGGAGAGAGAAAGAGAGAGAGAAGAGAGACAGAGAGAGGGGGGAGACAGATAGACACAGAGAGAATGGAGAGACAGAAAAAAGAGTAAGAAAGACAGAGATATGGAGAGAAGAGAGGGAAACAGAGCCAGAGATAGACAGAGAGTGTTCCACAGGGTTGTGAGTTGGGGAGGCAGCGGGGCCCAGCCCCACCCATAGCAGAGGGCAAGAACCAGGGCAGGGCTCCAGGTACTCTCCCAAAACCCTAGTACAGTTGCTGTCTTGTGCTGTCGAGTCCTCTCCGACCCATAGCGACACCATGGACGCATCTCTCCCAGAACGTCCCAATTGCATTTGCCATCGTTCTGGTAGTGTATACAGATTGTTTTCTTGGTAAAAATCTGGAAGTGGTTTACCATTGCCACCTTTTGCACAGTAAACTTGAGTCTCTGCCCTCAATTCTCTCGCTGGCCGCTGGTGCCCAGCACAGGTGAGTTTTGCCTTGTAACAGATTCCCTTCCACTCGCTAGCCATGGCCCAAGCTAGGAATGGAACGGGTAGGCCTCTGCTTGATCTCCCTCTGGTAATCGAGACTGGTAGAGTACTGGAAACTCTCCAGGCATGACCCTGTGAGGGGCCCTAGTACCGTGCTCTCCACATAATAAGTGGTCAATGATTGCCCGACAAGAGGAAATGGAAATTCCTCTTTGTTTAAGCCAAGCGGCTCTGGGCCACTTGGCCCAACCCTGGTCTCAAACCCTGCCCGCTCCCTGACTTTCCCATCACTGTAGATAGCACTACCATCCTTCCCATCTCACCAGCCCTCAAACTTGGCGACATCCTTGACTTCGCTCTCTCGTTCAGCCCTCACATCCAGTCTGTGACCGAAACCTGCCGTTCTCACCTCCGCAACATCGCCAAGTTCCGCCCTTTCCTCTCCATCCAAACCGCTACCCTGCCGGTTCAATCTCTCATCCTATCCCAACTGGATTACCGCATCGGCCTCCTCTCTGATCTCCCATCCTCCTGTCTCTCCCCACTTCAGTCTATACTTGATGCCGCTGCCTGGATCATCTCTGTGCAGAAACGCTCTGGGCACGTTACTCCCCCCATCAAAAATCTCCAGTGGCTACCAGTCAACCTACGCATCAAGCAAAAACTCCTCCCTCTCGGCTTCAAGGCTCTCCATCGCCTCGCCCCCTCCTACCTCACCTCCCTTCTCTCCTTCTCCAGCCCAGCCCGCACCCTCCGCTCCTCTGCCGCTAACCTCCTCACTGTGCCTCGTTCTTGCCCGTCCGGCCATCGAACCCCAGCCCACATCCTCCCCCTGGCCTGGAATGCCCTCCCTCTGCACATCTGCCAAGCTAGCTCTCTTCCTCCCTTCAAAGCCCTACTGAGAGCTCACCTCCTCCAGGAGGCCTTCCCAGACTGACCCCTTCTTCCTCTCCCCCTCCCCATCCCCCCTTCCCTACCTCCTTCCCCTCCCCACAGCACCTGTATATATGTTTGTACAGATTTACTACTCTATTTAATTTAGTTGTACATATTTACTATTCTATTTATTTTATTTTGTTAATATGTTTTGTTGTCTGTCTCCCCCTCCTAGACCGTGAGCCCGTTGTTGGGTAGGGACCGTCTCTATATGTTGCCAACTTGTGCTTCCCAAGCACTTAGTGCAGTGCTCTGCACACAGTAGTGCTCAATAAATACGATTAAATGAATGAAATGGTCTCAGAGCCCGACAGCCTTCCCACAGACCACAGGGAGCATGCCACCCCTGGGTCCTGGGCCGTGTTTTCGGTGGCGGGGGGAGAGGGGGTGGAAGGAGACACTATTTCCCCTAGAGCTGTTTGGGCTGGACATCCAAAGTATAGGATAGTGGATAGAACCCAGGCCTGGGAGTCAAAAGGTCATGGGTTCCAATTCCGGCTCCGCCACATGTCTACTGTGAGACCTTGAGCAAGTCACTTCACTTCTCTGTGACTCAGTTCCCTCATCTGTAAAATGGGCATTAGGGCTGTGAGCCCCATTTGGGACACGGTCTCTTGTCTGACCCCATAAGCCTGTATCTACGCCAGTGCTTAGAACAGTGCTTGGCACATTGTAAACGGTTAAGAGATACTACAGTTATTGTTATTATTATCATTATCATCATCACTTTCATGGTTACCTTGGCAGAAAATATGGCAAGAATAAATCTACAGGTTTGAAACTCCAGTTACACTTATTTTTGAAATCGACAAGCTGGAAGGTTTCAGAGACCCCCTAAATGTGGGGGGAATCTCCCACTAAAAAATCTACTTGGACCCACCTAGGGGCTCAGATACTAGGCACTTGAGTAGAATTACAGATCAAAGACAGTTATAACAAGTGAGTGCTGAGACCACGCCTATCGATAACCCGGGAAACCTTTGGGACAAGGACAGACTGAATCAAACACCACAGAGGTCAAGCCTTGGCATTTTATAGACTATGGAAAATGCCAATATAAGTAATATTACAGAAGCAGCATGGCCTAATGGATAGAGCCAGGGCCTGGAAGTCAGAAGGACCTGGGCTCTAATCCCAGCTCTGCCACTTGCCTACTGTGTGACCCTGGGCAAGTCACTTCACTTTTCTGTGCCTCAGTTCCCTCATCTGTAAAATAGGGGTTGAGACCGTGAGCCCTAGATGGAACAGGGACTGTGTCCAATCTGATTAGCTGGTATCTACCCCAAGTGCTAAGTACAGTGCCTGGCACATAGTAAGTGCTTAACAAATGCTAAAAAAAAAGAAAAATTAAAATTCTGAGTTGGTTCACTGATGCAGGCCCTTCCTTTCTGTAGGACAACCCCTTATCCACCACTCCTCCTTTGTTGTTTATCACTTCATGCTATGTTAAAGGGATCTTTTTCATTCATTCATTCATTCATTCATTCATTCATTCAATCGTATTTATTGAACGTTTACTTTGTGCAGAGCACTGTACTAAACGCTTGGGAGAGTAAGCAAGAACAATAAACAAATATGTTCCCTGCCCACAATAAGCTTACAGTCTAGAGACAACGAGCTCTTGTAGGAATTCTTTTAACTTCCTGGACTGTTCCAGGAAAGGGAGGGGATTCTTGACAGGGAGGGGTATACCTACCTCTGCTGGCCTCTTTCAATCCTACCGCAGTGGCCTCTGACTTATTTTATGTGTCCATCCCTCTGTCCTGCCGCCGGTTTTCCCTCAACGGTGTTTCTTGGATCTGCCCCTTTCCTCCCCACCCTTTATCCACGCCCGGGGTTTCAGACTCTCATCACCTCCCACCTGGACTCTCGGATGAGTCTCCCTGCCGGTCTCCCGGCCCCTGTCCTCTTATCGTCTCAGCTCATCCTGCATTCTTGTGCCCAGATGATCTTCTGAAAACATCAATCGATCCATCAATCAATGGTATTTATCAAGTGCTTAATGCATGCAGAGCGCTGTACAAAGCGCTTGACAATACAACAGAGTCGGTAGACACATTTCCCCCTCTACCTCACTAGTCTCCTACTCACCTTGCCACACTCCCACGACAACCCAGCCCACACTCTTCGTTTCTCCGGTGCTACCCTTTCCACCGTGACTCAATCTCGTCTCTATCAGCGCCGACCTCTCGCCCACATCCTGCCTCTGACCTGGAACGTCCTCCTTCCTCGTATCTGACAGACAATGACTCCTCCCCCACTTCAAAACCTCACTGAAGGCACGTCTCCTCCAAGAGGCCTTGCAGACTAGGCCCTCCTTTCCTCTTCTCCCACTCCCTTCTGCATCCCCCTGACTTAATAATAATAATAATAATAATGTTGGTATTTGTTAAGCACTTACTATGTGCAAAGCACTGTTCTAAGCGCTGGGGTACGTACAAGGTAATCAGGTTGCCCCACGAGGGGCTCACAGTCTTCATCCCCATTTTACAGATGAGGGAACTGAGGCCTAGAGAAGTGCTTGCCCAACATCACACAGCTGACAAGTGGCGGAGCCGGGATTTGAACACACAACCTCTGATTCCAAAGCCCGTGCTCTTTCCACTGAGCCACGCTGCTTCCCCTTGGTCCCTTTATTCATCCCCCGCTCCCAGCCCCAGAGCACAATGTCCATATCTGTGATTGATTGATTGATTGACTGATTGATTGATATTGATAGCTGTTTCCCCCTCTAGACTGTAAGCTCACTGTGGGCAGGGAATGTATCTGTCTACTGTTGTATTGTACTC
>NW_024044993.1:0-56625 GCF_015852505.1 Tachyglossus aculeatus | reverse complement strand
ATTCTTTCCTTTCCATCCAAATCGCTACCTTGCTGGTTCAATCCCTCATCCTATCCCGACTGGATTACTGCATCAGCCTCCTCTCTGATCACCCATTCTCCTGTCTCTCCCCACTTCAGTATATACTTAACGCTGTTGCCCGGATCATCTTTGTGCAGAAACGTTCTCGGCATGTTACTCCTCTCCGCAAAAATCTCCACTGGCTACCAATCAACCTACGCATCAGGCAAAAACTCCTCTTTCTCGGCTTCAGGGCTCTCCATCACCTCGCCCCCTTCTACCTCACCTCCCTTCTCTCCTTCTAAAGCCCAGCCCGCACCCTACACTTCTCTGCCGCTAACCACCTCAATGTGCCTCGTTCTCGCCTGTCCCGCCGTCGACCCCCTGCCCACGTCCTGCCCCTGGCCTGGAATGCCCTCCCTCTGCACGTCCGCCAAGATAGCTCTCTTCTTCCCTTCAAAGCCCTACTGAGAGCTCACCTCTTCCAGGAGGCCTTCCCAGACTGAGTCCCTTTTTCCTCTTCCCCTTCCCACCCCCCACCCTACCTCCATCCCCTCCCCACAGCACATGTATACAAGTTTGTACAGATTTATTACTGTATTTATTTTGCTTGTACATACCTATTATTCTATTTATTTTGTTACCGATGTGCATTTAGCTTTACTTCTATTTGTTCTGATGACTTGACACCTGTCCACATGCTTTGTTTTGTTGTCTGTCTCTCCCTTCTAGACTGTGAGCCCGTTGTTGGGTAGGGACTGTCTCTATACGTTGCCAACTTGTACTTCCCAAGGGCTTAGTACAGTGCTTTGCACACAGTAAGCGCCCAATAAATATGACTGACTGAATGAATGAATGTCTGCGGGCCTATCCGCGCGGCATGAAGAGAGTAGTAGTTCACTGGGCAGAGGTAAAAGCCATCCAGAATGAACATCAGAATATAACTCTGAACCGAGGTGACCCTGGGGTACCGGACATCTCAAGGTCAAAAGATATCTCGTGACCATCTGAACCAGCAGGCGGAGCTCAGAAGTGAGGGTGGGATACCGCCCCCACGACCAAATCTGCAAGATTGACAGCCCAAGCCAGGAGTACAGAAGGTCTCCCTAGCCCCTGTGCCAATCAAATTAGGTATGGAGGAGGGGGGATGGCAGAGATTGGATAGACTGAGGCCGGAAGCTGGAATGGCCTATGGGCACAGGCAATAAACACCTGTCGCCTCTGACCTTCGGGGTCAGAATACCAGGACACGCAGCAGCAGGAGGAGGAGCAGCAGCACCAGCACCAGCACCAGCACCATCAGCAGCCGCCTATGTGTCTCTCTGCCCAGAAGGCCAGATGCCCGCTCTACAACCAGAGCCAACACACTAAAACAAGGGCCGCGGGACGGGTGAGTGTCTCGTGGGTGGGACCTAGGTACCCCGCTGCTGATGAGAATCATGAGTGGATTCCTCCCATGTAGGGAGAGCACATTGTGAGAGCTAGCCGCCCACCACGTGCGCGGGCAATGTAATGAATTCTTCCCATTTGGGAAAGTAAGTGGATTTTTCCCGAGTGGGAAGTGCACATGGGTGAGAGCTAGCCACCTCACCTACGTGCGATTAACGCATGATTGCCTTTCTCCCGTGTAGGGAAGCTCTAATATTGCTAATTGATTATATTCCTCCCGAAAGGGAAGTTCAATCCACTGGGCCTAAACAATTACATAAATTCAATTCGCCTCGCGGAATAAATTTTATATAAAACTCAGGCTTTCCGTCCCCGGCCTCTCTTTCCCTCTTGCCTCGCCGATCACTGAACGAACCCGACACCGGACGACGGGTGACAAACTCTCAGAACTCTTTGTCTCACGAGCCTCCAAGCCACTCTCCCTCACCTCGCGACAGGGCCTGATTGTCTGTGTCGGTGACCGGGATCGACTACATAAGAGCCCTCAGATTAGGGCGGGGAGTGATGAGAGTTCGCTACTGTGGGAGCACCTTCAGGGCAGATAAGACGATCAGCATTAGACAGCACAGAGCGGGCTCATTCAAATGTAAGATGTCCGAACACAGGCATCTGCTGAGAGCTCACCTCCTCCAGGAGGCCTACCCAGACTGAGCCCCTTCCTTCCTCTCCCCCTCGTCCCCCTCTCCATCCCCCCATCGTACCTCCTTCCCTTCCCCACAGCACCTGTATATACGTATATATGTTTGTACATATTTATTACTCTATTTATTTATTTATTTATTTATTTATTTATTTATTTATTTATTTTACTTGTACATATCTATCCTATTTATTTTATTTTGTTAGTATGTTTGGTTTTGTTCTCTGTCTCCCCCTTTCAGACTGTGAGCCCACTGTTGGGTAGGGACTGTCTCTATATGTTGCCAATTTGTACTTCTCAAGCGCTTAGTACAGTGCTATGCACATAGTAAGCGCTCAATAAATACGATTGATTGATCATGATCACAGTACGTGGGCCTGCTCAGTGCCATGGCAGTTAGTTGAGTGGTAAACTATTTCGGAAGGCAATGAAATTCAAGAAACCTGATTTGGAGCGAGGTTGGTTTTTTTTCCTTGATCTCTTTGAGACATCTCACGGGGAACGGTAACATGTACTTAACAAATACCATAATTACTATCATAATAAATGAGATAGCACCTTGAAAATCTGCATCGCGCGCTTTCTGCGCTCCGCAAACTGGCGGTGGTTCCCACTCGGGGCATAATGGTAGTGGTAGTTCGGTAGGCGTAGGTAAACGCTGTCTAGAATGACCATCAAACTACAACACCCAGAAGTATTTGTGTCGCGAGCCTCGATGCCACGCTCCCTCATTTCGCAAAAGGGCCAGACATTTCTGCCGGCCTATCCGTGGGTAATGACGGAGGTGGTAGTTCGTTGGGCAGAGGTAAACGCTATCTAGATCAAAAGTCAGAAAATTCCTCTCAGAATTCTTTGTCTCACGAGTCGGCAACCCACTCTTCTTCACCTCACGACAAGTTTTGAATGTCTGTGTCTGTGACGGGGCTCGACTACATAGGAGCCCTACGATTAGGGCGGGGACCAATGAGTGTTGGCTCTTGTGGGAGTATCTTCGAGAGAGACAAGGACCTGTGCTTTTGCCTGAGCGGGGCAAGCTTATTCAAATGAAATGATTTGTTATAACTCAGCCCGGGTGAGATTCCACAACAAAGTACGTAGAGCTTTGACACTTGGTTGTGTGATAAACTCTTTCAGGAGAGAATCCCAACTATCCCCTTGGTGTTTACACCCACCCGCCACATTTCTGTACACAAAGTGAGAAGTTTACAGATATGCACATAAATGAAGCAAGGCCAATAGTGACCATTTAAAGGTCGCAGATTCCAGGGTGTAGACAAAGCACCATTGCCTACTTGCAAGTGCCTACTTGCAAGGGCAGGTTGGGAGTCGGAAGACGTGGGTTCTAATACCGGTTCCGCCACCAGTCTTCTGTGTAACCTTGGCCAAGGCACATAGCCTCTCTGTGCCTCAGTTACCTCATCTGTAGGATGCCTTTAAGACTTTAAGCCCCACGTGGGACACCCTGATCAACCTGTATCCTCCGCAGTGCTTAGAACACTTCTTGGCGCAAAGGAATTGGTTAGTAAATGTTATTATTATTATTATTATTATTGCTATTATTATTGCTATTATTATTGCTATTATTATTATTATGGAGCCGTGGGGCGGGAGTGGGGGGAAGATGATTAAAATGGAGAAGACCTCTTGGAGAAGTTTCGATCTTAGTGTTTGGAGAGTGGGATAATGTTGTTCTGGCTCATGTGGAGGGAGGGAGAGGTAGTACCAGGCCTGGGGAACTACTTGAGAAAGAGGTCGGAGGCCAGATAAACTAAGTGGAAGCCCAGGGAGTAAAGCCGGCGCTGGACTAGCAGTGTGCCACAAGCTGGAGATAGAGAGGCGCGCCGATTAGTGGAGCGACACAGGCCTGTGGGTCAGAAGGTCCTGGCTTCTAATCATTCATTCATTCATTCAATCACATTTGTTGAGGGCTTAGAGTGTGCAGAGCACTGTACTAAGCCCTTGGGAAGTACAAATCGGCAAAATATAGAGAAGGTCCCAACCCAACAAAGGGCTCACAATCTAGAAGGGGGAGACAGAAAACAAAACAAAACAAGTAGACAGGTGTCAATACCATCAGAATAAATAGAATTATAGCTATATACCCATCATTAATAAAATAAATAGAATAATAAATATGTACAAATAGAATAAATAAAGCAATACTCCTGACCCTCTCACTTGTCTGCTGAGTGACCTTGAGAAAGTCACTTCACTTCTTTGAGCCTCAGTTACCTTATTTATAAAATAATAATAATAATAATGATTGTGGTACTTGTTAAGCACTTACTATGTGTCAAACCCTGTTCTAAACACTGGAGTAGATTCAAGGTAATCAGGTCGGACATATTTCCTGTCCTATGTGGGGCTCACAGTCTTAAGCCTCATTTATGGATGAATTGACTGAGGCTCTGAGAAGTGAAGTGATTTGCCCAGGGTCATATATCAGACATTTGACGGAGGAAGTATCAGAACCCATGTCCTCTGACTTTCAGGCCCATGCCTTTGCCAGTAGACCATGCTGCAACTCCCTTTTAATCTTAAAATCGGGATTAAGATAGTGAGCCCCATGTGGGACCTGAACTATGTCCAACCTGATTATCTTATTTCTATCCCAAAGCTTATTTCAGTGTCTGGGACATAGTACGTGTTTCATAAACACCATGGGGGAAAAATCAGTGCAAACAGGCATTAATATAGAGTCGCAGCCTCACAGAACCATGCATTAATAACAACATGGGGCGATAGAGAAGGGCAGCCTACAAGACCGACACCTGATGCTGCGAGGGAGTGACCAGAACAATGCCTAGTAGCACCATGAGGTGGTAGAAGCAACATCCCAGAACAAGCGTACTGCTATACTATACTATACTATACTATACTATACTATACTATACTATACTGTACCATACTATACCATACTATACTATACTATACTATACTATACTATACTATACTATACTATACTATACTACACAATGCTGTACGATACTACACGGCCACCAAGCACAACCACCCTCAACAAGGCAGCTGTCACCAGGGGGCGATAGAGAGGCACAGCCTTCCAGAATTACGATTAGTGTCACTAAGGGACAGGCTGCCGCTCTCAGAACAGAGGATAGTTATGGTTCCAGGGGCCAGTGGAATCTCTCGGGGCTTCTCCTCGACCTTGAGGATCATCCTTGTTACATTGTGGGCACATTCAACTCCCAGATTTCCCCATTACTAAGTGGCTTGTATTACTACCCCAAAGAGATGTCAGGGGTATTGTGTGTGTGTGTGTGTGTGTGTGTGTGTGTGTGTGTGTGTGTGTGTGTGTGTGTGTGTGTGTGTGAATAATAGGGGGGAAGAAGAGTCATGAAGTGACTTCCACTCATTGGAAAACAGGGGCTGGAGCTCTGTGCAGGAGGCTAGTTCTGTCTGACTTGGACTGAGAAGAGCAAGGGCCTTTAATTCTATAGATGGGTCAACCTTCCCTGTGACTATACTCCTGGTTGCAGCGTCACTGCACAGCCTCAGTCCCCCACGAAGGAATTTTTCTGGGATCAACATAGAAGCATGTGGGATATAATATCAGGAAGCGGA
The DNA here is from genome assembly GCF_015852505.1 of Tachyglossus aculeatus. Classification (NCBI taxonomy): domain Eukaryota; kingdom Metazoa; phylum Chordata; class Mammalia; order Monotremata; family Tachyglossidae; genus Tachyglossus; species Tachyglossus aculeatus. Next base: position 50,954 of record NW_024044993.1, on the reverse strand, counting down.
CAGAGTGTCTACCAGTGTCTACGCTATTTTTCTCTTAGAAGCAGAGTGTATGGACTCCTACCTGAAATCAATAATCATAATAACGGTAATTATTAAGCGCTTACTAAGTGCGAAGCATGAAACAGAATTTGCCGAACTGGAAGTTATAAGCTCGGGAAGATCTAGAAGCCGCCAAGAAGAAAACAAGCTTTGAAATTGCTGAGCTTTTTAAAGAAAGATTAAAGGTGGAGGGAGACTTTGTAGCATGCATGAGACACACGGTCTAGTGGAAAGAGCCTGGACCTGGGAGGAAGAGGACGTGGGTTCTAATCCCAGCTCTGCCGCAAGTCTGCTGTGTGACCTTGGGTAAATCAGTTGACTTCACTGTGCCTCAATTCCCGCATATGTAAAATGGGGATTAAGACAGTGAGCCCCATGTGGGACAGGGATTGTGTCCAAACTGATTACCTTGTATCTACCCCAGTGCTTAGAACGGTTCTTGGCACATAGTAAGCACTTAACAAATGCCACAATTATTATTATTTATTAATGATAGAGAGCGACTCAAGTGGTATGTCTACATGTTTTGTTTTGTTGTCTGTCTCCTCTTTCTAGACCGTGAGTATGTTGGTGGGTAGGGACCGTCTCTATGTGTTGCCGACTAGTACTTCTCAAGCGCTTAGTACAGTGCTCTGCACACAGTAAGAGCTCAAGAAATACGATTGAATGAATGAATGAATGTGGGAGCATCTTCTGGAGAGACAGACCATCTGTATTAGGACAGCATGGAGCGGGCTTATTTAAATAGGACTCCAATCTCCACCACCTCAGAGACATTTCTGACAAGAGCCCCTAGACTCTCCTTTCCATTAGCCTTTTTGATTTGATTTGACTGAACATGGACAATTCATCCTTCTCCTGTGGACATAATCTGCCTATTTTATGGTTACTTCTGCATGTTAATTGTTAACTGCCCTCTATAATGTCATCATCTGCTTATTCTATTATTGCTATAGCATGTTAATTGTTAGCTGCTCTCGATGATGTCATCATCTGCTTATTTCATTGCCATATCATGTTAATTGTTAATTGTCCTCTGTGATGTCATCATCTGCTTATTTTACTGCCAGCGCATGTTAACTGTTAACTGTTCGCTTTGATGTCAGCATCTGCTTATTTTATTATTGCCTTCGCGTGTTAATTGTTAACTGCTCTCCGTGATGTCAGCTGCTTATTTTATTGCAAGCGCATGTTAATTGTTAACTGCTTTCTGTGATGTCATCTTCTTATTTTAGATGATATCTAAAATTGCTACTGCTTTATTGCTACTGCATTATTGCTACTGCATGTTTACTCGCTGTGCTGTCATTCACCTTGCTGACCTCACCATGAACTATCAATTCCCCTGCTCCCATCTGCACTTCCCAATCCTCATCTTCCCCTTCCCCTCTCCCACCCAGCTCTTTCCCTCCTTTTTCCCCGCCCCATCCCTCCCCCTCACCTCCTTCCCAGAATCCTTCTGTACCAGCGCCAACCCTCAACCCTTCCCTTCCAACCCTCTCCCTTCCCTCCACCCCGCCCCTGCCCAATCCCAGTTCTCCTGTCACATCGCCACCCTTCCCCCTCTCCCTGCCCAGGCTCCCACCAACTCATTCCAATCCAAACCCTCCTCAACCCTCGTACCCTTCGTCCTCCCTCCCCTCCCTCCACAGTTATTACCAAGTGTGACCTTTGGAATGCCCGCTCCATTATAGGTAAACTCCCTTTAATCCTTGAACTGTTCCTTTCCAGCTATCTCCTCCTCCTCCTTCTCCTCCTCGCCCTAACCGAAACGTGCCTCACCCCGGATGACACGGTCTCTTTCTGCTGCTCTCTCCAGAGGAGGCCTGTTCTTCTGCCACTCACCCGAAAAAGAGGAGGTGTTGGCTTCCTTCTCGCACCTCAATGTCATTTTCGCACTATCCCTCCTCCCTCTTCCCTTCCCGTCTTTTCCTCTGAAGCCCATATTATGCGCCTCTACCACCACCTCCAGATTCTTGGAGCCGTCATCTATCTCCTCCTGGCCCCACCTCCAACATTTTTTAACGATTGTGACCCCCTTTTCACCTTCCTTCTCTCTTTTTCCATGCCCACTCTGATCCTTGGAGGCTTTAACATCCACATGGATGTCCCTGGTGACTCCTCTGCCTCCTGCATTCTATCTCTCCTTGATGCTGCCAACCTCCTGCTACACCCCACCTCGCCCACTCACCAACTTGGTCACACCCTCGACCTCATCATCTCCTACCGCTGCACTATCTCCACCCTCACCAACTCTGAAATCCCTCTCTCTGATCATAACTTTCTCACCTTCCTCCTCATTCACACTCCTCCCCCCTGTAAATCTATATTACTCCCCCACAGAGACCTCGACCCATCCATCTCTCAGCGCATCACACCCCACCTCGTCTCTCTATACTCTCTACCCACTCTTGATGATCATAATACTGCTCTCAATCCCACCCTCTCTACTCAACTCAACTCGCTCGCTCCCCTTTCCCTTCCTCGCTCTCGCACCACTAAAGCACAGCCTTGGATCACTGCCACTGTCCGCCTCCTTCGCTCTTATGCTCAACCTGCTGAATGCTGCTGGCGAAATTCTAAACACCAAGGCAAATCTGTTCGCTTTAAGTTTATCCTTTCCTGCTTTACTTCTGCCCTCTCCTTTGCCAGGCAAAACCATTTTTCTTCTCTTACTGACACCCATGCGCATCACCCCCATCAGCTCTTCAGGAAATTTAACTCCCTCCTCAGGCCCCCGTTCCTCCCCCTCCTCTATCCCTCACTCGCAACGATCTGGCCACCTACTTCATTAGTCAAATTAACATAATCAGATCTGGCTCCCCAAAGTCACCTCTTCCCCTTCTCCATTCCCCGGGCTTTCAACCCTCTATGCTACTCTCCCATACTTCCCAGCAGTATCTTCAGGTGAGATCCCCCCTCCTCTCAAGTGCTACCCCATCCACCTGTGCTTCGGACCTCATTCCCTCTCATCTTACGAAAACTCATGCCCCTTCCCTCCTCCCCTCCTTAACTTTCGTCTTCAACTGCTCGCTCTCCACTGGTTCCTTCTCCTCTTCCTTCAAACATGCCAATTTTTCTACCATCCTAAGAAAACCCTCTCTTGACCTCACTGCCCCGTCTAGTTATTTCCCTTCTACACCTATCTCCGTTCTACCCTTTCCAAACTCCTAGAACGAGTCGTCTAGACTTGCCTCAAATTCCTCAACTCCAACCCTCTCCTAGACTCTCTCCAATCTGGCTTCCGTTACCTACACTCCACCAAAACTGCCCTCTCAAAGGTCACCAATGGCCTCCTTCTTGCCAAATCCAAGGTTTCCTACTCTATCCTAATACTGCTCGACTTCTCATCTGTCTTCGACACTGTGGACCACCACCTGATACCGAACACACTATCCAACCTTGGCTTCACAGACTACGTCCTTTCCTGGATCTCCTCTTATCTCGCTGGTCGTTCATTCTCAGTCTTCTTCATGGGCTCCTCCCCCCATCTCCCTTCCCCTTACTGTAGGGGTTCCTCAAGTCCCCTTTTGTTCTCCATCAATAGTCACTCCCTTGGTGAACCCATTCGCTCCCACAACTTCAACTATCATCTCAACACAAATGATACCCAAATCTACACCTCCTCCCCTGTACTCTTTCCCTTCCTCCAGGCTAACATCTCCTCCTGCCTTCAGGATATCTCTACCTGGGTATCCACTCACCACCAAAAACTGAACATGTCTACGACTGAGCTCCTTATCTTCCTTCCTAAACCCTGTCCTCTCCCTGACTTTCCACTCACTGTAAATGGCACTACCATTCTTCCCCTCCCACAAGCCCGCAACCTTGGTGTCATCCTTGACTCCCCTCTATTATTCACCCCAGGCATTCAATCCGTCACCATAACCTGCTGGTCTCACCACAGCAACGCCAATATCCGCCCTTTCTTCTCCATCCAAACCACTGTCTTGCTGGTTCAATCTCTCATCTCTTCCCGACTGGATTACTGCATCATCCTCCTTGCTGATCTCCCATTCTCCTGTTTCCCCCTGCTTTGGTCTATACTTGGCTCTGCTGCCCGGAGTATATGTACAGAAACGTTCTGGGCATGTCATTCCCCTCCTCAAAAATCTCTAGTTGTTGCCTATCAACCTTCGAATCAAGCAAAAACTCCTCACTCTCTGTTTCAAGGCTCTCCATCACCTCGCCCCCTCTTACCTCATCTCCCTTATCTCCTTCTACAGCCCAGCCTGCACACTCTGCTCCTCTGCTGCTAACTTCCTTACTGTGTCTCGTTCTTGCCTGTCCCGCCGTCGACCCCTGGCCCACGTCCTACCTCTGGCCTGGAATCCCCTCCCTCCACACATCGCCAAACTATCACTATTCCTCCCGTCATAGCCCTATTGAGTTCACCTCCTCCAGGACGCCTTCCCAGACAGAGCCCCCCCCCCTTTTCCTCTCCTTCTCCTCCTCCATACCGTCGTCCCCCCAGCACTACTCTTTTCTCCTCCCCCAGCACTTGTATATAATCGTACACATTTATTAGTATATTCATTGTATTTGTACATATTTACTGCTCTATTTGTTTTGTTAATGATGTGTATATAGCTATAATTCTATTTATTGTGATTGTATTGACACTTTTCTACTTGTTTCGTTTTGTTGTCTGTCACCCTTTCTAGACTGCGAGCCCGTTATTGGGTACGGACAGTCTCTGTATGTTGCCGATTTGTACTTGCCAAGCACTTAGCACAGTGCTCTGCACACAGTAAGCGCTCAATAAATACGACTGAATGAATGAATGATTGAATGACTGACTGAATGAGTGAATGATTGAATGAATGGATGATTGAATCAATGAATGAACGAAAGAACGAAGGAACGAATGAATGAATGAATGAATAAAAGTAGTAACCGCTGTGAGGTTGACTGGAGACACACGTCAGTGTGACAGGTCATATGTTTCCCATGGGGTGGTCGCGTGGGGCAGGGCCGCTACCCTGCCCTTAGGGCCAGGTCCCTGAGATGCCCGTCCCTAGGGAAGCCAGCCCCGAAGAGGGCATAACACGCCCCTCAGCCCAACTCGTGTCCCGTCCTCCGGATGGAATCCCCCATGAGCGGCAGGGAGTATTTTCAGAAAGGCCCAGCCTCTCCGAGAGCCCGTCACGTTCCGGGTGGGAGGGAAGGGCAGCCGGAGACTCTTCTGTGGCAGACGTCCGGGATCCGAGGGGACAAGGGTGGTTATAGAACAGCTGAGACCAGCGCCCACTCACCCCAGACTTCCCAGTGAGTCTAGGTCGGGGACAAAACGGACGGGAATGCGTTCACGGGTGTCCGGGGTGACAGAGAACGAGAGAACCGTCTCCTCACATCTCCACGCGTAACACATTTCTCTCCCACCGAGGTCTCCATCTCTCTCCATCGGCCCAATCTCCTGGGTGGGTGGCTGGGATGGAGGGGGTCGGATCAGTGAAAAATGTTCCGAGAAGAGCAGTCTCTATATCCCCTGTCCAAGACGGTTATTTCCGCTACACAATGGTGTTTACTGAGTCACTATGATATGCAGAGCGCTGTACAAAAAGCTCTAAAAGAAAAGATTAGCTAAGTCTCAGTTCCAAATAGCGGCTCACAATCTAAAAAGAGCAGATAATGGCATAGTCAGGATTAGAACCCAAATCCTCTAACCCCGAGGCCAGTGCTTTAATCCATCAGGACACACTGCTTCATGCTTCTGGGACCTGGAATAGGAGTATGAGAGAAGATACTTCCCCTATTACTCTATTATTCTACAATTACTACTCTACTATTTCCCCTATCTCTAATTTATATTAATGCCTGTCTCCCCTTGAAGACTGTAAACTCCTTGTGGGCAGGGCACATATCTACCAACTTTCGAACTTACCAACTATCACCTGTTGTACTTTCCCAAACATTTTGTTCAGTGCTCTGGACACAATACGCTGACGCAGAATGGTCTAGTGAACAGTGCCTGAGTCTAGGAGCTAAACGGATCTGGTTCTAATCCCACTTCTGCCACTTACCGGCTGTGTGAACTGTGGGATGTCACTTCACTTCTCTGGGCCACGGTTCCATCATCTATAAAACGGGGATTAAGACTGTAAACCCCACGTGGGACGCGAACTGTGTCCAACAGGATTATCTTGTATCCACCCCAGCGCTTAGTACAGTCCCCGGCACATAGTAGGTGTTTAACAAATACAAAAAAGCCAGAAATAAGCCCTCAATAAATTCAGTCGATTGGTTTGGAAGGCTGAGAAGCTGGTGCAGAAGGGACAGACAGTCAGTGAGGGAGAGGAAGAGAGGCTAGTGAAGGATGAGAGATGGAGTTGTCTAAAGACAACAGGGTGAATCAGCCACTTGTCTGCTATGTGACTCCGGGTAAATCACTTAACTTCTCTATGCCTCAGTTACCTCATCTATAAAATGGAGATTGAGACTGTGAGCCCCACCTGGGACAGGGACTTTGTCCAACATCATTTGCTTGTATTCACCCCAGGGCTTAGTACCGTGCCTGGCACATAAAAAGCGCTTAACAAATATTATTATTATTATTGATATTTTATTATCATTATTATTATTATCATTATTGGCATGGGGTAGCAAATATATGGATCATTGTCTAGGACAGTTGTGGAAAGCACAGGGTGTGGTCAAAGGCTTAGTACAGTGCTCTGCACACAATAAGTGCTCAATAAATACTATTGAATGAATGAATGGTCAGTGGATCTAGAAAGGGAATGTTAGAGGTGGTGGACGTAGAATGGAGAGACCTACTTTATCCCCCTAAGATGGTCACCTTCACCCCCCAGCACAACCTGGGGAAAACCTAATGGGGTAGGGAGTACAGAACCTGGATTCTAGCTCTGGCTCAGGCAGTAGCCTTCCAAAAAAGTCAATTAACGTTTCCGGGCCTCAAAGATCTCAACTGTAAAATGGGAATGACGAATTGTGTCTTTCCCTACGTAGCAGTCACGTTGGACGAGTCACAGTCTTCACAGTTTGACTGAAGCTCCTTCCTGTGAGAGACGTCAAGCTGATGGGTCACGTTATCCCCATGGGGCGTTTATCTGGGGCAGGGCCGCTTCCCTGCCTGTGGGGTCAATTCTTGAGCGATGCCGAACTCCCGGGACTCAGCCCCGAACAGGACATTATGAGGCCCCTCAGCCTAACGTGTGGCCCGTCCCCAGGGAGGAATCCCACACGGAACGGCAGAAAGCTTGTTCGGAAACGCCCGGCCTCACCGAGAGCCCATCACGCTCCGAACGGGAGGGAAGAAGGGCGGGGACCCTCCAGGCCACCCGGAGACCTTCCTGTGGCCAATGTCCGGGAGCTGAGGGGTCGGGGTTAGTTGTAGGAGAGCAGAGACCAGCGCCCACTCTCCCCAGTCCGACCAGTGATTCTGGGCCGGGGAGTACACGGATGGGAAAGGGTTCACAGGGGGGTCGACTGACAGAGAACGGAAAAAAGCTCCCCTGTCTCTTAACAATTCTACAAACGGTGTCTCAATTGCTCTCCATCCTCCAGATCCCCTTGGTGGGTGGCAGGAATGGTTAGGGATTTATTAAGCACTTATTATGTGCCATGTACTAGTACTATGTACTAAGCACTGGGGTAGATTCGTTCATTAATTCATTCAATTGTATTTATTGAACACTTACTGTGTGCAGAGCACTGTATTAAGCGCTTGAAAACTATAATTGTCAATTTAGAGAGATAATCCCTGTCCACACAGTGGTTACAGTCTAGAAGGGGGAAGACAGACATAAAACAAGTAAACAGGCATCAATATAAATAAATAAAATTATCGATACGTACACATCAAAGCAAGTAAACAGATATCAATATCAATAACTATAATTATGCTTACGTACACAAATACTTAAGTCCTGTGTGGTAGGGAGAGGGGGGAAGAGCAAAGGGAGTGAGTTGAGTTGATGCGGATGGGAGGGGGAGCTGAGGAAAAGGGGGGCTTAGTCTGGGAAGGCCTCTTGGAGGAGGTGAGACTTCAGTATGTCTTTTAATGGGGGAGGAGTGATCTTTTGGTGGATTTGAGGAGGGAGAGCATTCCGGGACAGAGGTAGGACGTGGTCCCGGAGTCGATGGTGGGACAGGTGAGATCGAGCCACGGTGAGAAGGTTATCACCAGAGGAGCGGAGTGTGCGGGCTGGGCTGTAGAAGGAGAGGAGAGTTGAGGAAAGAAGGAGCAAGCTGATAGAAAGCGTTGAAGAGTTTTTATTTCATACAGAGGTTTATAGACACATTGCCTGACACGTGATCCTCCTGGCACAGAGCTCCAGAAGCCATGTGATTTCTAGTACAATATCTGCCTTCTGTCCTCCCAGCCCTCACTCCTGTTGACTTCATCTCAGGCAGGAGTGTGTACACTCTGGTTTTCAGAGAAAGTAGAGTAGAAATACTGATAGACCCTCTATCCTCTTCCTGGCATTAGATCCCACATGTTTCTATGTTGAGCCCAGAAAGGTCCCTTCTTGGGGGATTGAGGATACGCAGTGGCTCTGCAGACAGGACTATAGTCACAGGGAGGCTTGACCCGTCTATAGAATTCGTCATTCATTCATTCATTCAGTCGCATTTATTGAGAGCTTTATTTGTGCAGAGTACTGTACTAAGCGCTTGGAAAGTACAATTCGGTAACAGAGACAATCCCTACCCAACAGCGGGCTCACAGTCTAGATGGGGGAGACAGACAACAAAACAAAACAAGTAGACAGGCATCACTGGCATCATAATGGTCAGTCAGAGATGGGAAGTTCGGCTTCTACTTTGGATTCTTCGAGCAAGCACAGAGGACCAGTGCAAACAACAACTCCGGCTCCTTTCCTTGACGGCCGTGTGCCAAGCACTGAATGAAGAGCTGGGAACTAGATCTAGCTGAGCACCTGTCTCGCAGCAGGGCTGAGCTGATTAAGTAACCTTTATTTCCAGAATCGGAGACCTCCTTCCTTTCTGGAGAAGACCAGGATGCCAAACTGGGAGCGCTGGGTTTAGGCCAGATGCCACTTGCCCGGTTTCCTGCCTGCTAGGTGGTCCCTCTGTAGGGGCGGGAGACCCTGGCCTGAGGAGTCCCCCAGATGTGGGGAGACCCTGAGAATGCAGCAGAAGCATCTCCGTGCGCTGGTTTGGAAGACGAGGTTGTACCGAGGCGATTCCGCTGGATTCCTGGGAACGCAGGAGCCAGTGGATCGGTCGCCTCGGTCACCTTCCTCACTTTCTGCAGCACCTCTATAGGCTTTCACGGCTGGTTGATCGAGAGCAACTTTTGAGGCTGGGTAGGATCCCCGCTCTCCCATGGCTCTGGATTTTGGAAACTGCTGAGGCTCTGCGGTTGCGCTTGAGGGTCACTGAGAGGTGGACTCCTCCAGACCGTTTTCAAGCATTGTCATCCGAATCACGGCAGCAAATTAGGGTGGAAGAAAAACTTTTCAGACTCGGAGCAACATGGCTTAGTGGAAAGTGGAAGAAGTCAGAAGGTCGTCGTTTCTAATCCCGATTGTCTGATGCGTAACCTTGAGCAAGTCACTTCATTTCTCTGTGCTTCAGTTCCCTCATCTGTAAAATGGGGACTGAGACCGGGAGCCCCACGTGGGACAGTAACTGGGTCCAATCCAAGTTTAGTAGATGTAAACTTATCAGACTGAATACAGTCCCTGTCCTACATGGGGCTCACGGTCTTCATCCCCATTTTTCAGATGAGGAAACTGAGGCACAGAGAAGTTAAGTGAGTTGCCCAAGGTCGCACAGCAAATAAATGTCGGAGCCAGAATTAGAAGCCAGGTCCTTCTGACTCCAAGGTCGGGGGTCTATCCACTAGGCTATGCTTCTTCTCATTGTCTGTGGGCATGCACAGTGTCCTCTGTACGTCCTCTAATTTCAAGGAGCTTACATTCTAGTGAAGGGGGCTAAACCTTAAATGAATTACAGAGAAGGGATGGCAGAGTGGAAAAGCAATGTACACAGTTGCTACAGGGCTCGGAGGTGATGTGTATCAAATTCCTGAAGAGTTATAGACCCAAGTGCATAGGTGACATGGACGAGTGGGCCAATCAGGTACGGAAATGAGGTGGTAGTCTGGGAAGACTTCCTGGAAGAAGTGTGATTTGGGTAAGGATTTGAAGATGGGGAGAGTGGTCGCAGTCTGTAAGATATGAAGTGGAAGGGAGGTCCAGGACAGAGGCAGGAGGTGGGCTAGGGGTCCAGACGCGAGACAGACGGAGGTACAGTGAGCAGGTTAGTGTTTGAGGAGTGAAGTGTGTGGAAAATCGGGGAGGTGAGGTAGGAAGGGGAAAGCTGATTGGGTGCCTTAAAGCTGAGAATGAGGAGTTTCCGTTTGATGTGGAGGACTATGGGCAATTATGGGAGGCTTTTGAGGGATGGGGAGATATGGACTGAACATTATTAGTAAACTAATCTGGGCAGCAGAGTGAAGTATGGACCACAGAAGGGGGAGACTGGAGTCAGGGAGGTCAGTAAAGAGGCTGTTGCAGTAATCAAGGTGGCATAGGATAAGTGCTTGGATTAACATGGTAGCAGTTTGGATAGAGAGGAATGAAGGGTGGGGGTGGATTCTAGGGATTTCTTGAAGGTAGAACAGACAGAATTTGGTGACAGACTGAAGAGAAATAGGTGGAGGAGAATGCCGAGGTTACCAGCTTGTGAGACAGGGAGGATGCCGGCGCTGTTTACAGTGATTGAAAAGGCTGATGGTGAACAGGGAAGGTGGGAAGGTGTGAAGCTCTGTTTTAGACATATTAAGATTGAGGTGTGAATGGGATATCCAAGTACAAATGCCCTGAAGGCGACACTGATCGAAAAGTCTGAGAGAAGACAGGGTTTGGGAGGGAAGATGAGAAGCTCTGTTTAAGACATGTTATATATGAGGCGGGAGTGGGACATCCAAATGAAGATTCCCTGAAGGAATACAAGCTGAAGAGAAGGAGAGAGCTCAGGGGTGGAGATGTAGATTTGGGAATCTATATTTGTGCTGTGGAGATTGAAGGGAGAATGAACGAAGAAGCATGTAAGAGTGGCTTAGAAGGGACTTAAACGTTTCGGAATCGTCTTTGTAGAGACGGGAGTTGAAGCCACGAAGGCAAGCAGAAGGAAATGGCTAAAACTGAAGCGTGAGAGACAAGGGGAAAATATCCCAGAAAGAAGGAAATTTAGATATGGGATTGGGGTGGCTGTTTACATGGGGCAGCCTGGTTTAAAGTTTGTCTGTCCTGTGTCAGGTACGGACGTGACATAATACGATCTTCTTTCCCGAGGGTCTGATTTCAGCTTCAACCTCGATCCGCCTCTGATCCACTATTGATTTCTGCAGTTCGGACACGAAGCCTGTATTCCAGGACAGTGACCTACTGATTTGGGAGCGAGTGACAGGGGATGATCAGCTAGGGGTGATTGTTGCAAAGTGGCGTGTAGGACCACCACATGCTACCCTAAGGGCCCACCATCAGGTATGTACCCCCTCTCTGATCCACTCTCCTGTTCCAGTAGCCGCAGCTCCCACCCTTAGACCCTTTCAAGCCCACCTTCTCATTGGGTCTTGCTTTCCTTTCTCTCACCTCCAATCCCTGTCTAAAATCACATCTCCTCCTGGAAGAACTCCCTTGTTAATTTTTACTGTTCCCTGGTTTTAATCCCCACACTACCACCTCACACTTCATGCCAATCACACACTTATTTACTCGGAACATCCTGTAGCACACACCCTATTTCTTTAAACCTCACTCTTACATAGCCACCTTCCTTCTAATAATAATAATAATAATAATAATAATAATAATAATAATAATTGTTGTTGTTGTATTTATTGAGTGCTAACTAAGTGTCAGGCACTGTACAAAGTGCTGGGGTGAATATGAGCAAATGAGGTTGAACACAGCCCCCTGTCCTACATGGGGCTCACTGTCTTCATCCCCATTTTACCAGGGAGGGAACTGAGGCATGGAGAAATAAGGTGACATGCCCAAGGCCACAAGCAGACAAGTGGCAGAGGCGGAATTAGAACCCATGACCTTCTGACTCCCAAACCCATGCTCTATCCACTACGCCATGCTGCTTCTCCAGTATATCTGTAATATGTTTTAGGGTCTGCCTTCTCCACACGAATGTCAGCTCCTTGACAGTAAGAATCATGTCTACTAAAACTACTGTACTCTCCCAAGCGCTCAGTATAGAGGTCTGTGCATAGTAATTAGCATTATTGATGGGCACTTGGTTCTGAATCCTTTGGTCATTTCATAGCCACTCCATCCTCAGTCCCACAGCAATTATGTCTATATCTGCAATTTATTTGATTATATTAATGCTTATCTTCCCTTCTAAACTGTATGCTCATTATGGACAGGGATTGTATCTATCAACCTCGTTGTATTGCACTCTCCCAAGTGCTTAGTACAGTGCTTCTCATCATCTTCATAAATCTTATTTATTGAGCGCTTACTGTGTGCAGAGCACTGTACTAAGCGCTTGGGAAGTACAAATTGGCAACATATAGAGACAGTCCCTACAGTAAGCACTCAATAAATACCACTGATGGACAGACTGTAGGTTATCTGTGGGCAGGTAGTGTGCCTTCCAACTCTGCTGTTTTGTTCTCTCCCAAGCGCTCAATACAGTGCTCTGCATATAGTAAGCTTTCAGTCTAATGAGGGAGACAGACATTAATATAAATAACTAAATTATGCCTATGGACATAAATGTTGTGGGACTGAGATTCCACCTTCTTTTCTCCATTGGTAATCTCGGTAATCCCCAGAAAGTGGTCAATGTCACCAAGGTGAAAGATGTCTTGCTGCATCTCGGAGGTTTGGGAGCTGCAGCTGGTCCAGGCTGCGCTGTTCCTCCTGGTATACCTGGCGGCTCTGATGGGGAATATCCTCATCATCACCATCACTGCCGCTCACCACAGCTGCCTTCGGTTACTTATATCCACCCTCAGACTCCTCAGCTCTGATCCTGCTGATGTCCGTGTTCTACACGGTGGAGTCTCCCGCCCTGAACCCCCTCATATACAGCCTGAGGAACCGGGACGCAAAGGCCGCCCTGGGAAGGTTCGTAGGTGGGAGCCCATTCACCCAGGATAGAAAGTTCCTAATGATGCCTTGATCCTTTGGTTTCTTTCTCCTTGGATTGACTCTATAGAGACTCTGGCGGCCTTCAAAGATCTGAGATATTTGCCTTTAGAGACTTTTCCTGAATGCCTTTGACCAGTTTGGTAGAAGAGTTTTTATTCAGCTGTTCTTGACTGGTATTTAAATCTAGTTCCCTTGCTTGGGGATGGATCTCTGCAATTGGATTCACCCCCTATATTCATCACAAGCAGAGGGTAGAGCCCGGGTCTGGGAGTCAGAGAGACCTGGGTTCTGATCCTGGTTTTGCCACCTGTCTGCTCTGTGACCTTGTGCAAGTCACTTCACCTCTCTGGGACTCAGTTTTCTCATCTGTAAAATGGGGATGAATACTGCGGGCTCCATGTGGGAAATGGATTGTGTCCAACCAGACTAAGCTTGTATCTACCCCAGTAGTTAATACAGTGCCTGATACATAGAAAGTGTTTAACAAATACCATTAAATAAAATTCAAGAGGTAGCTGCAGAGGGGTGTTTTAGACTTACTTTTGATTCTGAAATCTGCCCTAGGAACCAGGAGCAGGGGGACAGGTTCAATTTTTCCAATCACTTAAAGCTCTCAGTTATCACTGAATAAACACCTTTATGATTTCTCCTCCTACTATTACTGTTGCTACTATTATTATTTATTGTATAATATACTTCAATAATTATGTATTAATTTAATCAAACAATGAAATTGAAGTACAACAGAAGGCCAAGATACATTCTTTGCACACAAGGAGCTTATAGTTTTCAATAATGTTAAAGGTTTCTGTGGCACACAGCCGTTCAGTGTCAAAGCTGGAATGAGATCTTGGGGTCTTTTTCTATTTTTTGCCAACTCAATCTAAATATTCGATTCAAGCATGACTAACCAAATGGGCTAGGATGCCTATTCTCCCTAACATGTTATATCTCCAATCCCCAGAGTTGAAACAGAAAGCTATTATTAATCATGGAAAGTGAATGGGGTCTCTGTTGAGGTTGTACTAAGAAGGGGTCCCAAGTGGGAACCACATGGGAATGTGCAGTTATTTAGGTTGTGGGAGCCAGAACCTCAGAGAGCGCACGATCCCGGCCTTCCGAGATTCCCGGATGGTCAACCATCTCTGCGGATCCCCGGGCCCGAACTCCCACGGGGAATCACCCAGAAAATAACCCGGCCATCGTCTGAGAAGACGGTGCAGCCATTCAGGGAGCCGAGAGGGGGAGGGAGGATCCTGACAGCTCTCACCCCTCACCCAGACCTTCCCATCACCACCACCAGCATCCAGGACCGACAAGATGGTCCAGGACAGACGAAATGGGGTGAGTCTCTTTCTCGGTAGAGGTCGATACCTCCCACTCAGGACAGACCCGGTGACTCCGGAGAGGAGCAGGGGAACGGTGAGGGGCAGGGAAGGGAAATTTCAATATAAGAACAGGAAATAACAGGAATTACCCTGTTCTTTCTTAATAACATTATTTGTTTTATTTGCTAAGTGCAGCGTGGCTCGGTGGAAAGAGCACGGGCTTTGGAGTCTGAGGTCATAGGTTCGAATCCCGGCTGTGCCACATGTCTGCTGTGTGACCTTGGGCAAGTCTCTTAACTTCTCTGAGCCTCAGTTACCTCATCTGTAAAATGGGGATTAAGACTGTGAACCCCACGTGGGACAGCCTGATCACCTTGTATCCCCCCAGCGCTTAGAACAGTGATTTTGCACATAGTAAGCGCTTAACAAATGTCATCATCATTATTATTATTATGTGCCACGCGCCATAATCAGTGCTGAAGTAGATTTGATACAATCGGACTGGACACTGTCCCTGTGCCACATAGGGATCATCGTTCTTAAACACCATTTTACAGATGGGGAAATCGAGGAACAGAAATGTTTAGTGACTTGTCCGAGGTCGCCCAGCAGGTACGTGGCAGAGCAGGGATTAAGATTAACGTCCCCTAGACTCCGAGGAACAACCTTTATCCACTAGGCTGTACTGCTTCTCCAATTATGTAGAATTATGTAACCATAATCCTTGCAGATGTTTGCAAATGGAATAGACTTCTAGGAGTCAAGAATGGTTTCAGTGCAGCTAGTCTACCTGGCAGCCCTGATAGGGAATCTCCTCGTCGTCGCCGTCACCACCCTCGACTGCAGCCTCCACACACCCATGTACTTCTTCCTCAGGAACCTGTCTCTCATCGACCTCTGTTACATCTCCATCACTGTCCTCAACTTCATTCACAGCTACCTGACCAACATGCGATCCATCTCCCTAGTGGGCTGTGCCATCCAGGTCTTCTTCGTGGCATGACTAGCCAGCTCAGAACTATCCATCTTCATGGTGATGTCCTATGACCGCTAGGCCGACATCATTCTCCGCCTGAGCTAGGAGGTCATCATGGCTCGAGGGGCCTGTGGAAAGATGGCCTCCGTCTCCTGGCTCAGAGGGGGGATGTTTGCAGCAGTGTGTTCAGCTGGGACCTTTTCCCTGTTCTTCTGCAGGTATACCACCATCCCCTAATTCTTCTGTGACGTCCCACCTCTGCAGAAGATCACCTGCTCTGAGAAGCACATCACCATCGACGTGACTGTGATTTTTAGGGCAGCCTTAGCTGTCTTCTGCTTCATTTCCATCGTCATCTTGTACGTGTGCATTTTCCAGGCCGTGCTGATGATGCTGGCCGCTGATGGTCGGTCCAATGCCTTCTCCATCTGCCTGCCTCACCTCGGCGTCGTCACTGTTTTCCTCTCTGCGGGTGTAGTTGTCTACATTAAGTCGCCCTCAGACTCCTCCTTGATCGCGGACCTGCTGGTGCTCGTGGTCTACACATTGGTACCCCTCTCCTTGAACCCCCTCATCTACAGCCTGAGGAACAGGGACATGAAGGCCGCCCTGGGAAGGATCCTAAAAGGGTCATTCACTCAGCCTCCGCTCTCAGACAAAATATCTCCTTCCTTTTGCCTCCTTGTTTGGCCTGGGATTCAAATGGACATGGGGTCTGATTCCGGTTCCACCACATATCTGCTGTGTGACCTTGGGCAGGGTCGCTTAACTTCTTCGTACCTCATTTCCCGCATCCATAAAATGGGGATTGAGATGTGAGCCCTACGTTGACATGGACTCTGTCCAATATGATTAGCCTGTAACTACTACAGCACTTAGTATGGTGTCTCAAAAATGCCATAAGGAAAAGCTACAGTTGGCTGATTGACTGACAGATTTAGTGGCTCAGGCTGTGAAATAAATAATAAATAATGATGGCATTTATTAATAGCTTACTATGTGCAAAGCACTGTTCTAAGCGCTGGGGAGGTTACAAGGTGATCAGGTTGTCCCACGTGGGGCTCCCCAGTCTTAATCCCCATTTTACAGATGAGGTAACTGAGGCACAGAGAAGTTAAGTGACTTGCCCAAAGTCACACAGTTGACAATTGGCCGAGCCGGGGTTTGAACTCATGACCTCTGACTTGAAAGCCCTTGATCTTTTCCACTGAGCCACGCTGCTTCTCATAGCCACGCTGCTTCTCAATAGACAATGTGAAACCATTCACAGTAGCTAAACACTGTTGTTGAAAACAGGGACCGTTGGGAAGCTGGGATGGAAATACGGCTCTTTCCACAAGAACCCCTTGTCTCCGAGGAGCCTCAGGAACAAGGTGACCAGAGGGTGTTTGGCTTATCCAGGCCACGAGGTCCCTCGGCAGTGCCCTGAGACATACTCCAGGGATCCCCCTCGGAGTAGCTCCTGCTTTACCTATAGGGAAGGGTCCCAGTCGGGAGAGTTTCTCGGGGTCTGAGGGAGAGCGGAGAGGGATCGAAGGCTCCTCTACTTTCCTTCCTGGCTGTCTGAACCCAGGGGTCTGAGTGCAAAGAGGAGACCAGCCCATCCTTGCAGATGTCAGCGACCCCCAGCCTCACGCTGCCCCGGTAACAGTGACTGGGGTTGAGTAGAATGGAGGGGTAAGGGGGGAAGAAGACAAGGATGGAAGAGATGGAGCCAGTCTGGGGCCTGAGGTGGTCTGGTTTCCCGACTCAGAGCTGTCTGACCTCACTAATACCGCTACGCCTCCATCTGGCTCCCCCTAAACTACGAGGTCGTTATGGCTCAAGTGGCCTGAGAGGATGGCAGATGTCTCCTGGCTCAGCAGGGGCCTGTTTGTGGCAATGTGTTCAGCTAGGACGTTCTCCCTGTCCTTCTGCGGGTCCACCACCGTCCTCCAGTTCTTCTGTGACGTCCCCCCTCTGCTGAAGATCACGTACTCCGAGAAGCACAACGCCATCTACGCGGCTTTGATTTTTGGAACGGCCTTAGGTGTCGTCTATTTCATTTCCATCGCCATTCCGTACGCGTGCATCTTCCGGGCCGTGCTGAGGATACCAGCCACTGAGTGCCGGGCCAAAGCCTTCTCCACCTGTCTGCCTCACGTCGGCATGGTCACTGTTTTCTTCTCTGCTGGTGAATTTTTCTATATCAAGCTACCCTCCGACTCCTCCTTGATCGTGGACCTGCTGGTGTCCGTGTTCTACACAGTGGCGCCCCTCTCCCTGAACCCGTCGTCTACGGCCTGTAGAACCAGGACATGAAGACCGCCATGGGCAGGATCCTAAAAGGATCACTCACCCAGCCTCCGCTCTAGGACAGAACGTCTCCTTCCTTGTGCAAATAATTCCACACCACCACTTAACCAAGGAATTGTCCTTAGATCTAGCTAAATAGCTTGGCTTAGCTGTCCTACGGGGTTCACAGAAAACGCCAGACGTTGATGGATTGTCAACGTCTGGGAGGGAGGCTGCTAAAACTGAAGTGAGATTGACAACCCCGTTTTGGGGAGGTATCATGGCCTAAAGGAAGGGGAGTCCCTGTGGACTGTAAGGTCATTGTGGGAAGGGAATGTGTTTAAAGACTCTGTTAAACTGAACTCTCCCAAGTGCCTAGTACATTAAATCCTGTTTTAGGGCAGTAATAATCCCTGCTCTGCTATGTGTCTTCTCTGTTACCTAAAACGAGCCACTTAACTTCTCCGTACCTCAGTTACCTCTTCTTTAAAAGGGGGATAAAGACTGAGAACCCCACGTGGGACAACCTGATTACCTTGTATCTACCCTAGTGCTTAAAACAGTGCTTGACACAAAGCAAGTATTTAACAAATACCATAATTTTTTAAAAAAATTACCATGGCCTAAAGGAATGGGAATCACTCTACTAAGCTCACTGTGGGCAGGGAACGTGTTTACCAACTCTGTTATACTGACCTTTTCCAACTGCTTAGTACAGGGCTCGGCCCAGAGTAAGTGCTCAATAAAAATGATTTATTGATCGAGATTTGAGTTCTGATGCCAGCTCTGCTACTGGCTTGCTTTGTGACTTAGGGGCAATGACTTAACATCGGTAGGATCTCTCCTCCTCTTACACTCTGAGTCCCTATGGGACAGGAATTGTGTCTGAAAGGATTCTTTTGTTTTTACTCCAGCATGTGGAACAATTTAGGCACACACCTCTTAATAAATACAATAATGATATCATTATTAGTAACGATTATGAAAATATAATGATGCACTTTTTGGCATGACTCTGTGGGCGGGAATGAAAGTTGGAAAATGGGGGCGTGGTATGGGAGAAGGGAAGAAAAGGTGACTGCAGCTCCATCTGTCTTGTCAAATCCATCCTCTCTCATCAATCCATCGTTCTTTCCTTCCATGTATTCGTCTAGCCCTACATCCATCCATGCATCCATCCAGAGCAAGGTCTTGGGAGTCAGAGGTCCCGGGTTCTAATCCTGGTTACGCTACTTGTCTGCTATGTGACTTTAGGCAAGTCACTTCACTTCTCCGTGCCTAGGTTACCTCATCTGTGAAATGGGGATTGAGACTGTGCACCCCATGTGGGACAGGGACTGTGTCCAACCCGATTACTTTGTATCTACTCCAGAACTTGGCACATAGTAAGCACTCACCAAAAACCATAATTATTACTGTTATTATTATCAATGGTATCTATTGACCACATCCTGGGTACAAAACACTGTAGTAAGCTCTCACGAGAGTTGAAAAGAGATATAATTGCATTGTTCCTGATGTCCAGGAAATTGTGATCTAATGGGGGAGCTAGACAAAGAAGAAATTACGTAGAGGAGGAAGGACAAAAGGGAAAGATGAGAAAGTTGACAAACGCTTGATTCAAGAGTACAGTTTATGTAGTTAGTATGAACAGAGCTTCAACGGATTTGCAATCAGGATGAGTCAGAAGAAGCAGTCTTGCATAATGTGTAGAGCGCGGGCCTGGGATTCAAATGGAACTGGGTTCTGATCCGGGTTGCACCGCATGTCTGCTAGGTGAACTTGGGCAGGGTCACTTAAGTTCTCCGTGCCTCAATTCCCTCATTTGTAAAATGGGGATTGAGATGGGAGCCCCATGGGGGATATGGACGCTGTCCAATACGATTAGGTTGTATATGCTCCAGCACTTAGTATAGTGTCTATTATATAGTAAGCGTTTCACAAAGACCACATGAAAAAGTTACAGTTGGCTGACTGACTGACAGATTGAGTGTTTCAAGTTGTGAATTAGACAAAGATGAAAGCATTCACAGTGGCTAAAGACTGTAGGTGAAAACAGAAATCGTTGGGAAAATGGGATGCAGATGCCGTTGTTTCCACCGGAGCCTTGAGGGCCGGCACCATCGCTGATGCTACAGGGACCGGGCCCTTTAGGAACGACGTGACGAGAGAGTGCTTGGCTTGTCAAGGCCACGAGGTCCCTCGGCAGGGCCCTAAGCCATCCTCCAGTGATCCCCCTCGGAGCATATCCTGCCTTATCTACAGGGACGGGGGCCCGTCTGGAGAGCTTCTCGGCGTCTGAGGGAGATCGGAGAGGGACCGAGGACTCCTCTCCTTTTCTTCCTGATTGACTGAACCCAGGGGTCTGAGGGCAAAGAGGGGACAAGCTCAGCCCTCCAGAGGTCAGCGTCCCCAACACCACGCTACCCCGGTAAGACTGACCTGTGTTGCGTGGAATGTAGGGGCGAGGGGATGAGGATGAGTATGGAAGAGATGGATCATGTCTGGGGCCTTAATTGGGGTTTGGACCAGGGTCACGGCCCCCAGACAGGCAGAGGTGATGGACGGGTAATAGATTTGTTACCGAATTGTACTTTCCAAGCGCTTAGTACCGTGTTCTGTAAACAGAAAGCGCTCAATAAATACGAATGAATGAATTAATGAATGAGAAGGAGAGGTGATTTCCAGTTCAGTGACCTCCCAACCATCACACACCTCTCCTCCTTCTTCCACAAACCTCGGTACCATGCTAACTACCAGCAAGGCTATGGTGCTCCAGCACAACATCAACACTGTGGACAGTCACATTGGTCTTTAGTGGTTCCCAGAATCCCTTGCAGACGGTAAATGACAGGCAGGGTTTAGAGAATGGGACCAGCTTTGGACCTCCACTGGTACTATCAGCCATTCCTCCCTGTAAGAGTTAATCCTAAATGTTGGGAGGAGAAAAATAGTGGGAAAGGTCGCAATCCCTGCCCTCATGGGCTTTCCAGGCTACTGGGCCAGGCTGACACAGTCTAATTTACAATCAATCTTCTAATCATCATCATCATCATCATCAATCGTATTTATTGAGCGCTTACTATGTGCAGAGCACTGTACTAAGCGCTTGGGAAGTACAAATTGGCAACATATAGAGACAGTCCCTACCCAACAGTGGGCTCACAGTCTAAAAGGGGGACATCTTGAATCATATTGATTGAGAGCTCATTGTGTGCACGAAGCACTTGAAGAGTAACAATAACAATAGTAGCACTTGGTAAGCGTTTACTGTGTCCCAAGCACCGTCCTAAGCACTAAGGGCCTACTCTTATAGGTAACGTAGGTTGGATACGGGCCTTGTTCCACATGGAGCTCACAGCCCTAGCCCCCATTTTACATATAAGGTAACTGAGGCTCAGAGAAGTTAAATGTCTTGCCCATGGCCACACAGCAGACATGAGACGGAGCCGGAATTAGAACCTAAGTGCCTCTGACACATTCATTCATTCATTCATTCATTCAATCGCATTTATTGAGTGCTTACTGTGTGCACAGCACGGTACTAAGCCCTTGGAAAGTACAATTTGACAACAGATAGAGACAATCCCTACCCAACAACGGGCTCAGAGTCTAGAAGGGGGAGACAGACACCAAAGCAAAACAAGTAGGCAGGCGTCAATAGCATCAAAATAGATTTATATATATAAATCATTGATAAAATAGAGTTATAAATAAGTACAAATATATAAAAGTGCTGTGGGGAGAGGAAGGGAAGTAAATCAGAGGGAGGGACTAGGGCTATGAGGAGGGGAGGAGGAGAAGAGGAAAAGGGGGGCTCAGTCTGGGAGGACCTTCTGAAGGAAGTCAGCTCTCAGTAGGGCTTTGAAGAAGGAAAGAGAGCTAGTTTGGCGGCTGTGAGGTGGGAGGGCATTCCAGGGCAGAGGTAGGACGTGGGCCAGGGGTCGACGGTGGGACAGGTAAGGATGTTGGAGTCAGAGGAGTGGAAGGTGTGGGCTGAGCTGTGGAAGGAGAGAAGGGAGCAGTCGTATTAAGGGGAATGGTGATGGAGAGCTTTGAAGCCAATACAGAGGAATTTTTGTTTCATACGAAGGTTGATATGCAACCACTGGAGATTTTTGAGTGGGGAGTGACATGCCCAGAGCGTTTCTGTAGAAAGATAATCCGGGCAGCAGCGTGAAGTATAGACTGAGGCCGGGAGACCCGGGAGAAGGGAGATCAGAAAGGAGGCTGATGCAGTAATCCAGTCGGGATAGGATGAGTGATTGTTCCAACAAGATAGTGGTTTGGATGGAGAGGAAAGGGCAGATCTTGGCGATGTTGTGAAGGTAAAACAGGCAGGTTTTGGTGACAGATTGGATGTGTGGGGTGAATGAAAAGGCGGAGTCAAGGATGACACCACGGTTGTGTGTTTGTGAGATGGGAAGGATCGTAGTGCCACCCACAGTGACGGGAAAGTCGGGGAAGGGAGAGGGGTTGGAGGGAAGATAAGGAGTTCAGCGTTCGACATATTGAGGATTAGATGGTGGGCAGATATCCAGGTGGAGATGCTCTGAAGGCAGAGGTAGATACGATCCTGGAGGGAGGGAGAGAGAACAGGGGAGGAGATGTAGATGTGGGTGTCACCTGCATACAGAATTTAGTTGAAACCATGGGGGTGAGTGAGTTCCCCGTGGGAGTGAATATAGATGGAGAACAGAAGGGGGCCAAGAACTGATCCTTGGGGAAAACCTACAGTAAGGGAATGGGAGGGGGAGGAGGAGCCCTCGAAGGAGACCGAGAATGAATGGCCAGAGACATAGGAGGAGAACCAGGAGAGGACAGAGTCCGTGAAGCCAAGATCGGATAACGTGTTGAGGAGTAGGGGGTGGTCGACTGTGTCAAAGGCTGCTGAGCGGTCGAGGAGGATTGGCATAGAGTAGCAGCCATTGCATGTGGCAAGAAGGAGGTAATTGGTGACTTTGAGATGGCAGTTTAGTTGGAATGTAGGGGACAGAGGTCAGATTGGAGGGGGCCCAGGAGAGAATTGGAGTTGAGGAATTCGAGGCACCGAGTGTAGACGACTCACTCTAGTAGTTTGGAAAGGAATGGTAGGAGGGAGATAGGGTGATAACTGCAAAGGGCAGTGGGGTCTTTTTAGGATGGAGGAGACGTGGGCATGTTTGAAGGCAGAGGGGAAGTGCTCTATCCACTGTATAGCACTATAACAGACATATTCCCTGCCCCTTCTAGAAGGAAAAAAGAATGGAAAGATGAATATGCAATTATTGTGTCCCCTTTTACAGATGAGGACACTGAGGCTCAGAGAAGTGAAGCGACTTTCCTAATGTCCCACAGCAGCAAAGGGACATAGGGAGACTTAGAACCTAGTCCCCTAACTCCCACTAAGCTATGCTTTGGAGAGTACAATTGAACAGAGCTGGTAGCTGTGTATGCTGCCCACAAGTAGCTCACAGTCAAGAATATAACTCCTGGGTAGATGCGTTTTTCCACCAAATGAGTTTATTCGTGCATGAGTTAGGTGAAGAGGTTTTGTACGGATGGGAAATGAATCGGGGAAGCTGGGTGGAGAAGGGGGGATTTTAGCGGTGTTCAGAATTGGGAAAGTACTGTGCTCTCTCTGATTTTGAGTGGCTGAGAGGGAGTTCCAGGCTAGGATGGAAACTTGAGAGTCGATCTTCAGTAACAACTAGAAAGTTGCTCTGAGAGCTAAGAAGATAAGTTGAACAATGGAAAGTCAGTAAAGTGCAGTCATAGGGCGGAGAGCCTACAAACCAAATGTGAGTTTTTGTTGCTTGCGAAAAGACACAACTTGTCGTGAGAGGAGGTTGAGAAGAGGAGAGGTGTGTGCTGAGCGATGATTTAGGAAATAACTAGACGAATGATGAGGTATGCTTGTGTATGTGTGCATACAAGTGTGTATGCAGATATGTGAGCAAATATAATCAGTTTGGTGTATATATGGTTTTTATTTTTCTTGTTTGTTTTACGGGATCATTAAGTGCTTATCGTGTCCCAGGTACTGTATTAAGCACAGGGGTAGATACCAGCTAATCAGGTTGGACATAATCTATGCCCCATAGGGTGCTCGCAGTTGAAATCCCAATTTACAGATGGGGTAACCGAGGAACAGAGAAGGTAAGTGACTGGCCACAGGTCACACAGCAAACAAAGAGCCGAGACAGGACTAGAATACAGGTCCTTCTGTCTACAAGGCCCATTGTCCCTCCACTAAGTGGATGAATTTATGTTTAAAGGTATTTCCTGTTGGGCCCCAAAACCACCGAAAAAAAATCACAACAGTCATGTACATATCCTTATGTTCTGTGACCTCTGCTTTCTGCTATTCATTTTAATTTCAGTCTCCTCAATCAAAGATAATTCTCTTGCCATTTATTAAGTGCTTACTCTGTGCCAAACAAAGCATTAAGTGGTAGGGGAGATTCAGGAAAATCTGGAAGAACCCTGCTCATATCCCACAAGGGATTAACGGACTAAGTAGGAGGGAAAACAGGTATAGAATCCTCATTTTAGTATTGAGAAAACTGAGGTTCAGAGAAATTGTCACTTTCCCATGGCTATGCAGCCAATAAGTAGTAGACTTGGTATTAGAACCCAGGTCCTCTGACTCGCAGGCCTGTGTTCTTCCCAGTAGCACCCTGCTTCTATACATTTCGAATCTTGGTGCTTCCAATAGAATGGAAGTTCCCTGGGGGCAGTGATCATATGTACCAATACCGTGTGCTCTGTAAGTACTCAGTAAATAGAATTGATTGACTTAGTCCTATTCTTCACCCACAACATCAATGTCACTAAATTGAAGCCTTCCCTCCCACTTCCTGAGCAGGGAGTCAACATCATTTCCGAGAGATTTTCACTGTCTCCACGGTGAACTCAAAGATCATTTTCAATTCAATAACTGCCTCCTCTCCATAGGGAATCACCAGCAAGGACCAAGTCAATTCCTTCACTCATCCAATCAATGGACTCGAACTGTGTCTTCCCTCAACATATGCAGAAGGTCAATGCTGCCCCCCCATAAATGCCCAACGTCTCCACAGTGACAGGATTCCTCCTAGGTTTCTCGGAGATCCGGGAGTTGCAGCTGGTCCAGGCCACACCTCTGGTCTACCTGGAGGCCCTGACGGGGAATCTCCAAATCGTTGCTGTCACCGACCTCGACCGGAGCCTCCACACCCCCATTAAATTCTTTCTCAGGAACTTGTCTGTCCTCGACCTCTGACTCATCTCTGTTACGCTCCCCAAGTCTGTCGTCATCTCCCTAACCGATCGTAGATCCATCTCCCTCCTGAGCTGTGCCGCCCAGGCCTTCCTGGTGGTCGTCTTGGCCACTTCAGAGCTGGTCATCCTCACGGCGATGTCCTAAGACTGCTACGCCACCATCTGCCACCCCTTGTACTATGAGCTCATCATGAACAACACAGCCAGTGGTAAGGTGGTGCCCTCTTCCTGCCTCAGCGGGGTGCTGTTTGGGGTCTTGTATTCATCATCCACTTTCTCCCTGAGCTTCTGTGTGTCCAACATATTCCAGTACGTCTTCTCTGACGTCCCCTCCCTGCTGAAGATCTCCTGTTATAAGGACCGCGTCGCCAACGACGTGAGCGTTACAGGTGGGGTAGCTTTAGGTGTCGTCTGCTTCGTCTCCTTCCTGGTCTCTGAAGTGCGCATCTTCCAGGCCGTGCTGAGGATGCCGGATGCCGAGAGTAGGGCCAAAGCCTTCCCCACCTGCCTGCCCCAATTCGCCGTCTTCACCGTCCTCTTTTCTACGGCCGTCATCTCCTACCTCAAGCCCATGTCAGACTCCCCCTCGACCCTGGACCTGTTGGTGTCCGTGTTCTACACTGTGATGTCCCCGAACCCTAACCCCTAATCTACAGCCTGAGGAACCGGGACATGAAGGCCGCCCCGGGCAGAGTCCTAAAGGGGAGATTCCTCCTCCTTCCTCTAAGGGACAAAATGTCTGTTTCCTTTTGCTGACTCTCCCATTTCTCATCAGGGTTCTGTTAGTGGGAATGTCCATATAAAAAGCTGTCCAAAGAAAAAGTCCAGTACCTGAGGATTTGTCAATGTCTGTGACAGAGGCTGATAAGCCATGTGTGACTGTAAGTCCAGGGTGGACAGGGATTGTCTCTCTTTATTCTGAATTGTACTTTCCAATCACTTAGTACAGTGCTCTGAACACGGTAAGAACTCAATAAATATGATTGAATGAATAAATGAATGAATGAATGAACGAGTGAATGAATGAATGAATGAATGAATAAATAAATAAATAAATAAATAAGTGAGCAAGTAAATAAATAAATAAATAAATGACAAGTGAATGTTTGGGCGGCATCATGACACAGTGGAATGATCATGTGGCTGGGAGTGATGAGATTTGAAATGTCTGCCCGGTCCTGCCACCGGCCTGCTGTATGACCTTGGTCCAGCCACGTTTTGTTCTCTCTGTAAAATCGGGATTCAATATGTGCTCTCTCTTTCTTTTACAATCTGAGCCCCTGTGGGTCAGGATACATGTCCGATATGATTAGTTTGTTTCTACCCCAGCCCTTGGCAGTCTTTTGCTAGTAAGGTTTTAATAAATTCAATAATAATAATAATGGAATTCATTTAACGCTTCCTATGAGCAACGCACTGTTCTAAGCGCTGGGGAGGTTACAAAGTGATCAGGTTGTCCCATACGGGGCTCCCAGTCTTAATCTCCATTTTACAGATGACGTAAGTGAGGCACAGAGAAGTTCAGTGACTTGACCAAAGTAACAATTGGCGTAGCCTGGATTTGAACCCATGACCTCTGACTCCAAAACCCATGCTATTTCCACTGAGCTATGCTAATAATGATAATGTTGATACTAATATTGATAATAACAGCAATTCTATGAATTTTAAGATCACATGGTGGTTATGAAAATCAGAAAATAGGAGGGTGATAAGGGAGAAGGTATGCAATCATGGAAACTTTCCTCCACCTTAGACTTCCTGTTTACTTGTTTTGGTGCCTATCTTTCCCCCTTCTAGACTGTGAGCTGGATGTGGGCAGGGATTTTGTCTATTTCCTGTTGTATTGTACTTTCTAAGCTCTTAGTACTGTGCTCTGCTCACTATAAGTGCTCAATAAATACGATGGAATGAAAGAATGAATTTGACTGATCAAATCGTTGCCTCGAATCCATTCGTTCATCCATCCATCCGTCCATCTCTCTATCTATTCACCCCTCGGTCTGTCCATCCATCCATCCATCCATCCATCCATCCATCCATCCACCCATCCATCTATAATAATAATAGTGGCATTTGATAAGCGCTTACTATGTGCCAGACATTGCAGTAAGTGCTGGGGTGGATACAAGCAAATCAGGTTTTACACAGTCCCTATCCCACATGGTGCTCACAGTCTCAATTCCCATTTTACAGATGTGGTACCTGAGGCACAGAGAAGTGAAGTGCTTTGCCTAAGGTCACACAGCAGAAAATCCACCCATCCAACCATCCACCTATCCATCCATCTATCACCCACTCTTCCATCCATCCATCCATCCACCCATCCATCCATCCATCCATCCATCCATCCATCCATCCAACCAACAACCCATCCATACATCCATCTATCCATCCATCCATCCATCAATCAATGCTGTATCCACTTTATAGCACTATAACAGCAACATATCTGTCAATCCGTCCATCCATCAATCAATCAATGATATTTGTTGAATGCATCCTGGGTGTGAAGTACTGTAGTGAACTCTTCGGAGATATCAAAATAAACTAAGCATCATCCCTGTTTTCCAAGAGCTTAAAATCTATCAGGGGAGACAGACACAGAATTAATTAATGAGAGGATGAAGAGAATGGAAAGAATGGTAAATTGATGACAGTGTGCTCAAATAGTATAAAAGCCACTATATACAGAAATATAATGGTGGGTGTGAGTGCAAAAATGGAGAATTAGTCCAAGATGCTGATTGGTAGTTGGGGGAAGATGATTTATGGAGAAGAAAAATGAATCGTGTGAGGAAGCCTGGAACTGGCGGGAAGATGGAAGGGCTTTGAAGATGGGGAAAGCTGGGCTCTGCTGAGCTGGAAAGGGGGAGGAGGAAATGTTGGCTAATAGATTATTTTTCCATATACCATCACTGAAATATTTTGAAAGAGGACAGGGCCATTCAGAGAGAATACAATAACCTCCTCACTCGAATTTGGTACAGTGTCTCAGCTCAGAGATAGAAGAGGATGAATCCTAGGCTACAACCTATTCCTTCTGAAACCAGGGATTTTCCCGCCATGTCCACCCTGACACTATCAGTAATTCCTTCCAAACACCCCTTTCTCAGAATCCCTCAGCCTCTCCCAAACCGATAATAGTAATAACAATAATAATAAATGCACTTGTTAACTGATTACTTTGTGTCAAGAGCTGGTCTAAGCACTGGGGTAGATAGAACCCAATCAGGTTGTCCCACCTGGGGTTCACAGTCTTAATCTTCATTTTCCAGATGAGGTAACCGAGGGCCAGAGAAGTTAAGTGGCTTGCCCAAAGTCACACAGCAGACAAGTGGCGGAGCCGGGAATAGAACGCAAGTCCTTTGACTCCGAAGCCTGGGCTCTTGCCACTGAGCTAAGCTGCTTCTCGTGCTGCTTCTCTGGGTTGATTCCCTACGCAAGCCCGGGGGAGGGTCTTAGGGTGGATTTACAATCATTTCTCATTCTCTATAGGTTTGCAATCAGAAGACGTCAGACAATACAGCAGATTAAACCGATTGATTGCTTGAGGTCATGAACAAGATGAAACTTAGAGAAGCAGCGTGGCCTAGACGATAGAGCATTGACCTGGGAGTCAGAATGACCTGGGCTCTAATCTCGGCTCTGCTACCTTACTGCTGTGTGACCTTCGGCAAGTCTCTTCACTTCACTGGGCTTCAGTTCCCTCATCTGTAAAATAGGGATTGAGACTGTGAGACCCATGTGGGACAGGGACTGTGTCCAACCTGATTAGCTTGTATCGACTCTCAGGACTTAGGACTGTACCTGGCACATAGTAAGCGCTTACCAGGTACCACTGAAGAAAGGAAAAGAAGCTGAAACACCCACCCGTTGAACCAGATGGTCACTAACAGTGGGAAGCATTAGGATCCTGTTGCCATGTGAAACCTGGAGTTAAGTGCCATCACCGGATCCTCATCTCTGTAGGGATTCAAAGACTGTGGGGGCAGGCCGCCGTGATCCGGTCCCCCGGGGCCCTCCCTCCGAGAGGCGGTGGTTTTAAATAAGCGGACGGGGGCACTGTTCAGAAACCGCATCTCAATGTCCGCCAAAGAACAGAGAGGCTGACGGCTCCTCGCTGTCCTTCCGTGGCCGCTGCATCCAGAAGGCTCTCCTAGCCCCAGGCTGGCCCGGTGAGAGTAACCGGGGGCAGGGAGGGACACGGAGGGACTATCGGGCTAATCAATGTGAGTGTGAGGGTCACTTTGGGAAGACGTTCATTCCCGGGGCCCAGGGTGGAGTTGGAAGCAGGGTTGCAAAGGGAAAACATTTGCCCCTACGGTAGGCTCCTGGTCCCCTGCATCCACCACCCAAACTCCGGCTGTCATTGCTGCCGGGCTACGACGTTATGACATGGCATCTGCCCCGGGCCAAGGTGAGCTATTCTCAATGCTGAGGAGAGTACCCTATAAAAGAGTTGATAGACATGTTCCCTGTTAACGAGTACGTCAGCTCAACCTTTCGGGCAGGGACAAGATGGTATGACTGAAACTGCACCAGCCAGATGTCATCAACAATTGGACTTCCCTCCAAAATCTTGGGCGGAATCAACAGAGAGGCAGTGTGGCCTAGCGGATAGAGCATAGGCTGGGAGTCAGAGGTCTTGGGTTCTAATTATGTTCCACGTCTTTTCTATTCTTAATGGTATTTGTTATGCGCGTACTATGTGTCAAACATTGTTCTAAGCACTGGACAAGTTAATCAGGTTGGATACAACCCCTGTACGTCAAGGGGCTCACAGTCTGAACAGGAGGGAGAAAAGGTAACTGAGGCACAGAGAAGCTAAGTGACGTGCCCAAGGTCACACAGCAAGCAATTGGCAGAACTGGAATTAGAGCACAGGTGCATGCTCTTTCCACTAGGCCGAGCTGCTTATCTTCTGGGTTATTTGGGGCAAGTCTCTTCTCTTCTCTGTGCGTCAGTTCCCTCATCTGTAATATGGGGAATGAGACTGTTAGCCCTGTATGGGACGGTGACTGCGACTAACCCAATTTTCTTGTATTCATCCCAGAGCTTAGTACAGTGCCTGGCATGTAATGAAAGCGTGAGAAATACCATAAACAGACAGGTAGAGGGCATGATCCCTGCCTCAAAGACTTCCCAATCTAATAGGCTAGACAGGCAAAATGTCATTTACAACTGGTAGGAGAAAAGAATAGAACAATAGATACGTGGATGAGAAGCAGCCTGGCTTAGTGGAAAGAGCATGGTCGGGGGAGTCAGAGGTCATGGGTTCTAATCCCAGCTCTGCCACTTGTCAGCAGTGTGACGTCGGGCAAGTCACTTAACTCTTCTGTGTTTCCATTACCACATCTGTAAAATGGGGATTCGGCCTGCGAGCCCCAGGTGGGATAGCCTGATTATCTTCTATCTTCCCCAGAGCTTAGAACAGTGCTTGGCACATAGTAAGCACTTAACAAATACTACCGTCATTATTATTATTAGTGCTTGGTAATCATATTTTGAGTGCTTAATGTGTGCAGAGCGCTATTCTGAATGCTGAGATGAGTACCCTATAAAGGAGTTGATAGATATGTTCCCTATAAACAAGTAGCTCACCGTCTTGTGAGGAAGTAGACAATCAGTCAACAAATTGTAGACATTTATTGAGCACTTACTGTGTGTAGAGAACTGTACTAAATGCTTGAAGGAATACAATATAAACGAGATGGTAGACATGTTTTCTCAAGTAGCTTACAGCCTAGAGTAGGGAATAGTACATTCAGCAGGAATATCCTGAGGGTCTGCAGATGCATTAAGTCTGGAGATGGTCACTGACAGATGGTGGGAAGAAGTGAATTGGCTAAATCCTCCATGAGAAGGTGGAATTCCAGAGGTTTTTGATGGCGGGATATCTTCGGGCTGGGGAATTGAAAAGGATGGATTTCCAGGCCAAAGGAAGGGTGGGAGCCAGAGGTGGGAGGAGGAATCTCCAGTGGCTACCAATCAACCTACGCATCAGGCAAAAATTCCTCACCATCGGCTTCAATGCTCTCCATCAACTCTCCCCCTCCTACCTCACCTCCCTACTCTCCTTCTACAGCCCAGCCCGCACCCTCCGCTCCTCTGCCGCTAATCTCCTCACCGTGCCCCATTCTCGCCTGTCCCGCCGTCGACCCCCGGCCCATGTCATCCCCCTGGACTGGAATGCCCTCCCTCCGCACATCCGCCAGGATAACTCTCTTCCTCTCTTCAAGGCCCTACTGAGAGCTCACCTCCTCCAGGAGGCCTTCCCAGACTGAGGCTCCTCCTTTCTCTCCTCCTCCTCCCACCAGCCCCCGCCTTACCTTCTTGCCCTCACCACAGCATCTGTATATATGTATATATGTTTTACATATTTATTACTCTATTAATTTATGTTATTTGTACATATTTATTCTACTTATTTTATTTCGTTAATATGTTTTGTTTTGTTCTCTGTCTCCCCCTTCTAGACTGTGAGCCCACTGTTGGGTAGGGACCGTCTCTATATGTTGCCAACCTGTACTTCCCAAGCACTTAGTAAAATGCTCTGCACACAGTAAGCGCTCAATAAATACGATTGAACGAATGAACGAAGCGTTGAAAGCGAGTCACTATAAGGAGGTTCTTTTCGGAGGGTTGGTTGAAGAAAACGGGTAATGAGGAGGAGAGTGAGTCCAGTGATCAGACACTCACTGAAATCAACCCAACTATAATCCGTTATTCCTCTAGACTCTAAGATCGTTGTGGGCAGGGACTGTGCCTGTTTATTATTCTCTTGTACTCTCCCCAGCATTTAGTACAGTGCTCTGGAGACAGTAAGTGCTAAAACAATATTGATGAACGAATTCATTTTCCACTTTACAGGAGCTGCTACAATCAGGGTCCCTGTGCTAGAAGCTGTGTGTTTGTGTGTGTATGTGTTTGCACGCAAAGTGTTGGGTAGCTGGAAGCAGCGAACACGTTCAGGCAGTGGGGAGGGTTGAAGACAAAGAGATAGAAAAAGATCTCCCTTCAGACTGTAACCTCGATGTGGCCAGGGAATGTGTCTACCAACTCTGTTGGGGTGGCAGAGCGGAGACAATCACAGGAATTCCCTTTAAATCAACCAAAATAATGTGAAAATCTGGATCTTTCCTTATCCCTTCCAGATAAAGAAATCAGAGATGATTTTGGATTCAATAACTGCCTCCTTTCCATAAAGAATCACTAGCAAATGTCCTGTCAGTTTCTTCACTCATAAGTAGACTGTAACTTTAGCTCTTCCCTCATCCACTGCAGAAAGTAAATGCTGCCTCCACCGTTTAGCCAGGCTTCACTCTGCAGTTCGTTTTCCTCGTTTAGAGACAGTTGCAATTTAATTCCCTGGACCCACAGCTGTGTGTGTGTGTGTGTGTGTGTGTGCACCCGTGTGTTTGCGTGCGCAGGGCAGGGTAGAGAATCAGGGAACAAATCCTAGGCTTTAGGGAAGGGGGACATCTGGGTAGGGAACAATGGGGAATGTTCTCCATCTCTTCCTAAGGAACAGGTTTGGGGGTCAGGGAAGAGCCGATTGAGTGACTAGGTATGTTTATGGGTGTTTGCGTCTGCCAACTCATTTGTATTGTACTCTCCCAAGTGTTTACCACAGTGCTTTGCACACAGTAAGCACTCGATAGATGCGATTGACTCTGTGCGACTTTCCGTCTGTGGGAGAGCCCCACTCTGTGAGAGAGAGGGAATACATATGAGGACATTATGTGTTTGGATACATGTATGTTTCGTTGTAATTCTGGGTGTGAGAATGAATTTGTGTGCTTCATGGCGACTTCTAGGGTTGGTATATCCTTGCCTTTTGTGTCCACTGGGGGCTCGATAAGCATCGTTATTACTATTATCAGTCAGTCAATCAGCTTAGTACAGGGCTCTGCACACAGTAAGCGCTCAATAAAAACGAGTGAATGACTGAATATTTACTGAGCTCAGAGCAGAGGTCTGTGTGTAGAACACTGTACTAATGCTTGGAAGAGTACAATATAACAATATAACAGACACACTCCCTACCTACAACTAGCTTACAGTCTCTGTACATAACCGTGATTTATTTTATATCAACATCTTTATCCCCCTTTAGACTGTAAGGTTGTTGTGGGGAGGGAACATATCTACCAACTCTGTTATATTGTACTCTCCAAAGCATTTAGTACAGTGCTCTGCACATAGTAAAATGCTCAAAAATACAATTTCTTAATTACTTAATTGAATGATACTACAACTTCTACTAGAGCCTTTGCTACTATTACTGCTACTATTACTGTGACTGCTTTCCTCTCTTATATCTTTGTATCTTGTTGTCCCCACTTGAAGAATCATGGTGTCAATCCTCCTTTGGAAATCCCTCCTAGTTGCATGAAGTCTTTTACCAGGTTTCTAGGTCATTTTGTAATTGATAACTCTCTTCCAATATACCATACGTTGCTCCTCCCATAGACTCACCGGAAAAGCTCCTTTTGATTTATTCACCTCATCAAGATCTTTTTCCTGTGCAGGGAGTCATCATCATCTACCAATGTCTAACATCTCCACGGTGAGAGAATTTCTCCTGTTGGGATTCTCGGAGGTCCGGGAGCTGCAGCTGGTCCAAGCCACACTGTTTCTCCTGGTCTACCTGGCGGCCCTGACAGGCAATCTCTTCATCCTCGCCGTCAACGACCTCGGCCGGCACCTCCGCACCCCCATGTACTTCTTCCTTAGGCACCTGTCCGTCCTCTACCTCTGCCTCATCTCCATCACCGTCCCCAACTCCATCCACAACGCCCTGACCAAAATGAGATCTATTTCCCTTGTGGGATGTGCCGTCCAAGTGTTCTTCGTGGTCTGGTCTGCCACCTCAGAGCTGTTCGTACTCTCGACCATGTCCCATGACCGCTACGCTGCCATCTGCCTCCCCCTAAGATACGATGTCGTCATGGCTCGAAGGGCCTGGGAGAAGATGGGCACTGACTTCTGGCTCAGAGGGGGAGTTTATGCAGCACTGTGTTCAGCTGGAACGTTCTCCCTGTCCTTCTATGAGTCCACCAACGTCCCTCAGTTCTTCTGGGACGTCTCCCCTCAGCTGAAGATCACCTGCTCCGAGACGCACATGGTTACCGACGCGACTGTGACTTTGGGAACGGCCTTAGGCACCATCTACTTCATTTCCATTACTTTCTCGTACATGCGCATCTTCCGGGCTATGCTGAGGATGCCTGTCACCGAGGACAGGGCCAAAGCCTTCTCCACCTGCCTGGCCCACCTCATCGTTTTCACTGTTTTCCTTTCTGAGGGTGTATTTACCTACATCAAGCCGCCCTCAGACTTCTCCTTGATCGCGAACCTGCCGGTGTCCGTGTTCTACACGTTGGTGCCCCTCTCCTTGAACCCCCTCATCTACAGCCTGAGGAACAGGGACGTGAAGGCCTACATGGGCAGGATCCTAGAAGGGTC
Source organism: Tachyglossus aculeatus (assembly GCF_015852505.1). NCBI lineage: Eukaryota > Metazoa > Chordata > Mammalia > Monotremata > Tachyglossidae > Tachyglossus > Tachyglossus aculeatus. The sequence continues at coordinate 16,521 of NW_024044993.1, read as the reverse complement.
ATTCACTCAGCCTCTCCTCTCGGACAAAACGTCTCCTTCTTTGTGCAAATTATACCACACCACCACTTAACCAAGGAATTGCCCTTGGGTCTAGCTAAATATTTAGCTGTCCTACGGCGTTCACAGAAAACGCTGGATGTTGATGAATTGTCAAAGTCTGGGCGGGAGGCGGCTAATAATGAAGTATGACTGATAATCCAGTTTGGGGGAGGCATTATGGCCGAAAGGAAGGGGAGTCCTTGTAGACTGTAAGCTCATTGTGGGCAGGGAATGTGTTTAACAACTCTGTAAAACTGAACTCTCCCAGTTTGTGGGCAGTTCTAATCCCTGCTCTGCCACGTGTCTTCTGTGTGACCTTGGGCAAGCCACTTAACTTCTCTGTGCCTCAGTGACCTCATCCATAAAATGTGGATGAAGACTATGAATCCCACGTGGGACAACAGGATTACCTTGTATCTATCCCAATGCTCAGAATAGTCCTTGGCACATAACAAGTGCTTAACAAATACCATAATCTTTTTTAAATTTTATCACGGCCTAAAGGGATGGGAATCGCTCTAGACATTAAGCTCACTCTGGGCAGGGAATGTGTCTACCAATTCCGTTATACTGAAATTTTCCAAGTGCTTAGTACAGTGCTGGGCTCAGAGTAACTGCTCAATAAATATGATTGATTGAGACTTGAGGTCTGATGCCAGCTTTACTACTGTCTTTATTTGTGACCTAGGGGCAGTGACTTAACATCCCTACGATCTCTCTTGCTCTTACACTCTGAGCCCCTGTGGGACAGGAATTGTGTCTGAATTGATTATTTTGTTTCGACTCCATCAAGGGGGACAATTTAGACATGCAAACCTTTAATAAATACAATAATGATATCATTATTAGTAATGACTCTGGAAATAAAATGATATGCTCCTTGGCATGATTCTGGGGGTGGGAATGAAAGTAGAAAAACAGGAGGTAGTATGGGAGAAGGGAAGAAAGGATGACTGCAGCTCCATCTGTCTTGTCAAATCCATCCTCTCTCACCAATCCCTCTTTCCTTCTCCCATTCATCCATCCTTCCAACCATTCATTTATCCATCCACCCATCCATCCAGAGTACGGGCCTGGGAGTTAGAGGTCATAGGTTGTAATTCCGGTTCCGTTACTTGTCTGCCATAGGACCTTGGGCAAGTCACTTCACTTCTCTGTATCTCAGTTACCCCATCTGTAAAATGGGGATTGAGACTGTGAGCCCCATGTGGGGCAAGGACTGTGTCCAACCTGAATACCTTGTATCTACTCCAACTTTTAGAACAGTGTTTGGCACATAGTAAGCGCTTAATAAATCATAATCCTCACTATTATTATTATTATCAATGGTATTTATTGACCACATCCCGGGTGCCAAACACTGTAGAAAGCTCTCATGAGAGTTGTAAAGAGATAGAATTTCATTGTTCTTACTCTCCAGGAGGTTATGATCTAATGGGGGAGAAAATCAGAGAATAAATTATATAAATGAATAAGGAGAGAAGGGAAAGATGAGAAAGTAGATGAACTCTTGATTCGAGGATATTGTTTATATAGTCTGTATGAACAGAACTTCAACGGATTTGCAATAACGACAAGTCAGAAGAAACAGCGTGCCTAGTGGTTGGAGCACGGGCCTAGAATTCAAATGGGCATGGGTTCTGATCTCGGTTCCATCACATGTCAGCTGTGTGACCTTGGGCACGGTCGCTTAATTTTCCATGTCTCAGTTCCCTCATTTGTAAAATGGGGATTGAGATGTGTGCCCAACAGGGGACATGGACTCTGTCCAATCTGATTAGCTTGCAACTACTCCAGCACTTAGTATAGTGCCTGACAAGTAGACCACAAGAAAAAGTCACAATTGGCTGATTGACTGGAAGATTGAGTGGTTCAGGTTGTGAAGTGGACAAAGGCGAAACCATTCACAGTGGCAAAAGACTGTCGGTGAAAACAGGAACAGTTGGGAAGTTGGGATGCAGATTCCATTGTTTCCGTGGGAACCCCGAGGGCCAGCACCATCGCTGATGTTGAAGGGACTGGGCCCTTGTCTCCCTGGAGCCACAGGAACCACGTGACCAGGGAGTGCTTGCCTTGTCCAGGCCACGAGGCCCCTCGGCAGGGCCCCAAAACATCCTCCAGGGATCCCACTCGGAGCAGCTCTTGCTTTTTCTACAGGGACGAGGCCCAGCTGTAGAGTCTCTCAGGGTCTGAGGGAGAGCGGAGAGGGATGTAGGTTTCTTCTTTTTTCCTTTCTGGCTGACCAAACCCGTGAATCTGAGGGAAAACAGGGGACCAGCCTAGCCCTGCAGAGGTCAGCGACCGCCCAGCCCCATGCTTCCCCGATGGGAGTGACCGGGGGTGAGTGGGATGGGGTGGTGGGGGACGGGGGAACTAAGATGAGGATGGAAGAGATGGAGCTAGTCCCGGGCCCTAAGTTATGGTTCGGGCCTGGGCCACGGTCCCCAGTGGGGAAGGGGTGTTAGCAGAAGGGGAGGTGTTTTCCAGTTCAGTAACCCCCAACCATCACACATCTCTCCTCCTTCCTCCTCAAACCTTGCTACCATGCCAACTGTCCGTCGGGCTACGGTGCTCCAGCAGAGTGTCAGCACTTTGGACAGTCACTTTGGCCTTCAGTGGGTCCCAGAATCCCTTGCAGAGTGTAAATGACAGGCAGGACAGTGGGTCCCAGAATCCCTTGCAGAGGGTTAATGATAGACAGGACTGAGAGAGTGTGACCAGCTTTGTACAGCGACTGGCACTATCAGCAATATATTCATGTAAGAGTTCTTCACAAATGTTGGGAGAAGACAAATCGTGGGTTTTCCAGCCTACTGTGCTAGGCTGACACAGTCTAATTTACTATCAATCAAGTAATCATCATCATCATCAATCGTATTTATTGAGCGCTTACTGTGTGCAGAGCACTGTACTAAGCGCTTGGGAAGTACAAATTGGCAACATATAGAGACAGTCCCTACCCAACAGTGGGCTCACAGTCTATAAGGGGGAGACAAAACCAAACATACTAACAAAATAAAATAGATAGAATAGATATGTACAAGTAAAATAAATAAATAAATAAATAAATAAATAGAGTAATAAATCTGTACAAACATATATACAGTCTAGGACTCATATACATATTCATATTCATATATGTATATTCATATATACATATATCAGTCTAGGATTCATTCAGTCATATTTATAGGTACTTACTGTGTGCAAAGCACTCTACTAAGCACTTGGGAGAGTACAATACAATAATAAACAGATACATTCCCTGCCCACAACTAGCTTACAGTGGGGAGACAAACATTAATGTAAATAAATTACAAAGCAGTTAGGAAGAGAGAAAAAAATGGATGTAAGGCGAGGCAAGTATATCTGAATATTCTCCCCTAGAACAAATAATCCCAGAGGCCTAGTTAAACTTTTACTAGGGGCCTACAGGACAAAATCTGAATGTAAAGAGGACTGGGGAAAATTCAATTATGGGTAAACTATCAAAGCTGGTAGCCACACCAAGAGACTTGCTTCAAGGGCAACCTAAACTGCTTAGGGTAGCTCCCAGTTCCAAAGCCAAGTTCTACATTTCCCAAGAAGAAAAAGGCAGAAATATTACGGAGGGTAAGACACTTACCACGTCTTTCAACCAAATTCCTTCAGTTTGTTTAAGGAGCCAAAGCAGATCGAGGTCCAAACTACTGTCGGCTCTCTCCAGGTGGATGGAAGAATAATAACCTGGATTCCCCTTAGCGCTGGGCTCTTCACTCTCAAAGACCCAAGGGCAACTGCCCATCCACCTCTGCTTCAAACAAAAGCTCTTCACCATTGGCTTTAAAGCAGTCCATCACCTTGCTCCCTCCTATCTCACCTCGCTACTCCCCTCCTATCCAGCAGGCACACTTCGCTCCTCTTGCTAACCTTCACACTGTGCCTCAATCTCATCTATCGATTACTTTTTCCTTGTTCTCCATGACATCTCTGAACAGTTGAAAGCGACTCCAGTCTCGTAGACTCGTATACCAAGTAGTACTGGTAAGTAATCTCCAATCATATTTATTAAGCCCTTATTATGTGAACTAAACACTTAGAGAGAATAACAATGATAGTTGTACTTGTTAAGCTCTTACTATGTCCCAAGCACTGTCCTAAACGCTGGGGTAGAAACAAGGTAAGAAGATTAGATAGAGTTCTTGCTCCACATTCGGCTAACAGTCTTAACCCCATTTTACAGTTGAGGAAGCTCAGGCCAAGAGAAGTGAAACGACTTGCCCAAGGTCCCACAGTAGCAAAGGACAGAGGCAGGATTAAAATCCAAGTACTCTGACTCCCACTAAGCTATGTTTGTGGTAGTACAATTGAACAGCGCTGGTAGATGTGTAGGCCTGCCCACAAGCAGCGCACAGTCAGGAAGAGAACTCCTTGGCCCATGCTTTTTCCACTAAATGAGAATGGAAATGAGTTGATTCACACTCGAGTTAGGTGAAGTGGGTTTAGAGGTCTGGGAAATGAATCGGGGTAGCTGATTGGAGGAGGGGGTGGTTTAGCAGTGCTCAGAAGTAGGAAAGAATTGTGTTTTCTCTGATTTTGAGTGGATAAGAGAGGGAGTTCCAGGCTAGGAAGGAAACAAGAGAGTCGATATTGAGTAACAACTAGAAAGTTGCTTTGAGAGCTGAGAACACGAGATGAACGATGAAGTGCAGTCATAGAGTGGAGAGATTTCAAGCCGATTATGAGTTTTTGTTACTTCTGAAAAGACACAACTTGTCAAGAGAGGAGGTGGAGGAGAGAAGAGATGTAGACTGAGAGATGCTTCAGGGAAGGACTAGGTGAATAATGAGGTATGCTTGTGCTTGTGTGAGTCCAAGTGCGAATGCAGATATTGAGCAAATGGAATCAATTTGATGTACATGTGGGTTTTATTTCTGCTGTTTGTTTGATTTTATTGTAAAATGCTTATTACATGCCAGGTACTGAACTAAGTAAGTGGGGTGGATACAAGCTAAACAAGTTGGACACAGTCCATTTCCCACATGGTGCTTTCATTAGTAAACCCCAATTTACAGATGAGGTAGCTGAGACACAGAGACGGTAGGTTACTGGCACCAGGTCATTCAACAGACAAGAGGAGGAATCAGGATTATAATCTAGGTCCTCCTGTCTACCAGGCCCATTTTCTCTCCAGTAAATGGATGAATGTACGTGTAAAGGCACTTCCTATTTGACTCTAAAAGCACCAAAAAATTTCACAACAGTCATGTTCACACCTTTTTGTTCTCTGACCTCTTCTACACCCGATCCATTGTAGGTTTGATTTCCTCAACCAAAAATTATACTCTTGACATTTATTGTGTTTACTTTCCAAGCAAAGTATTAAGTTCTGCGGGAGAATCAGGACGATCTGGTAGAACACAGTCCGTGTCCCACGAGGGATTCACAGACTAAGTAAGAGGGAAAACAGGTGTCAAATCCTCATTTTACTATTGAGAAAACTGAGGCGTAGAGAAATTGTCACTTTCCATGGCTATGCAGCCGACAATTGGTTGAATTGGGATTAGAGCCCAGGTCCTCCAACTCCCAGGCCTGTGTTCTTCTCTGGCCTGTGTAGTATGCTTCTACACAGTTTGAAGCTTGGTGTTTCCAATAGAATGGAAGCTCATTGGGGGCAGTGATCATATGTGCTAATACCATGTCCTCTGTAGGTAATCATTAAATAGAATTGATTGACTTAGTCCTATTCCTTCACCCCCAACATCAGTGTATCTAAATTTAAGTCTTCCCTCCCTCTTCCTATGCAGAGAGTCGACATGATTTCTCAGAAATGTTCATTGTCTCCACGGTGAACTCAAGGATCATTTTGAATTCAATAACTGTCTCCTCTCCATAGAGAATCAACAGCAAATGTCCTGCCAATTCCTTCACTCATCCCAGAAATTGACTTAACTTTGACTCGTCCTTCATCACATGCAGAAAGTCAGTGCTGCCTCCCCAAAATGTCCAAAGTCTCCAAGGTGGTGGAATTCTCCCTGCTGTGATTCTCAAAGGTCTGGGAGCTGCAACTGTTCCACAGGACGCTGTTCCTCCTTATTTACCTGGCGGCCCTGACGGGGAATCTCCTCATCGTCGCCGTCACCGCCCTCGACTGACACCTCCACACCCTCTTGTACGTCTTCCTCAGGAACCTGTTCATCTTCGACCTCTGCTACATCTCCGTCACCTTATCCAAGGCTGTCGTCATCTCCCTGACTATTTGTAGATCCATCTTCCCCCTGGGCAGTACCGCCCAGGTCTTCCTGGTGGTCGGTTTGACCACTTCAGAGCTCGTCATCCTCTCGGCGATGCCCTACGACCGCCACACTGAAATCTGCCGCCCCCTACGCCATGAGCTCATCATGACCAACGTGTCCTGTGGAAAGTTGGCGGCCGCCTCCTGGGTCAGCGGGGTGCTGTTTGGGGTCTTTCTTTCAGCTACAACTTTCTTCCTGAGCTTTTATGGGTCCAACATCTTCCAGTAGTTCTTCTGTGACGTTCCCTTCCTGCTGACGATCTCTTGCTCCGAGAACCACATCACCACGGCAGTTAGTATCACCGCCGGAGCAGTAGTTTCTGTTATCTACTTGGTTTCCATCGTCCTCTCCTACATCCACATCTTCCTGACCGTGCTGAGGATGTCGGCCGCCGAGAGCCGGGCCAAAAACATCTGCACCTGCCTGCTCCACCTCGCCGTCTTCATCGTCTTCCTCTCTACGGCCGTTATCTCCAAAGTAAAGCCCGTGTCAGCCTTCCCCTCGAACCTCGACTTGCTGGTGTCCGTATTGTACACCACGGTAGAGTCCTAAAGGGGAGATTCCTCCTCCCTCCTCTAAGGAACAAAATGTCTTTTTCCTTTTGCTGACTATCTCATTCTTCATCAGGGTACTGACCGTGTGGGTAACAAAATGAAGAGCTCTCCAAAGAGAAAGTCCAGAGCCTGTGGATTTGTCAATATCTGGGACAGAGGCTGATTAACCGTGTGTGACTGTAAGCCCGGTGTGGAAAGTTATTGTCTCTCTTTAAGCTGATCTGTACTTTCCAAGTACTCAATATAGTGCTGTGCACACGGTAAGCACTCAATAAAAATGATTGAATGAATGAATAAATGATTGACAAGTGAATGTTTGGGCAGCATCTTGGCTTAATGGAATAAGCTTGTGGCTGGGAGTCAAGAGATTTGAAAGGTCTGCCCTGTTCTGCCACGGCCTGATGTATCAATCAATCAATCGTATTTATTGAGCGCTTACTGTGTGCAGAGCACTGTACTAAGCGCTTGGGAAGTACAAGTCGGCAACACATAGAGACAGTCCCTACCCAACAGCGGGTTCGTGACCTTGGTCCAGACACGTAAGCCCTTTGGGTCGCTCTGTAAAATCGGGAGTCAATATGTGCTCTCTCTTTCTCTTACAGTTGGAGGTCCTGTAGGTCAGGAAACGTGTCCGATCTGATTAGATCGTGTCTACTCCAGGACCTGGTAGTCTTTGGCAAGTAAATTCTTAATAAATTAAATAATGATAATGTTGATACTACTACTGATAATAACAGTAATCCTATGAATTTTAAGATCACTCTTGGTGGTTATGAAAATCAGAAAATCGGAGGGTGACAAGGGAGAAGGGACGCAATCATTCATTCATTCAACCGCATTTATTGAGCGCTTAAGGTGTACAGAGCACTGTATTAAGTGCTTGGGAAGTACAAGTTGGCAACACACAGAGACGGTCCCGACCCAACAGAGGGCTCACAGTCTAGAAGGGGGAGACATACAACTAAACAACACATATTAACAGAATAGAATAAATAGAATAGTAAATTTGTACAAGAAAAATCCACAGGTGTGTGGGGAGGGGAAGGAGGTAGGGTGGGGTGTGGGGAGGGGGAGAAGGGGGAGAGGAAGGAGGGAGCTCAGTCTGGGAAGGCCTCCTGGAGGAGGTGAGCTCTCAGTAGGGCTTTGAAGGGGACATAACAGCTAGCTTGGCGGATGTGCAGAGGGAGGACATTCCAGGCCAGGGGGAGGACGTGGGCCGGGGATCGACGGCGGGACAGGCGAGAACGAGACACAGTGAGGAGGGTAGCGCCAGAGGAGCGGAGGGTACGGGCTGGGCTGTAGAAGGAAAGTAGGGAGGTGAGGTAGGAGGGGGAGAGGTTATGGAGAGCCTTGAAGCCGAGAGTGAGGAGTTTTTGCCTGATGCGTAGGTGGAGATTTTTGAGGAGGGGAGTAACATGCCCAGAGCGTTTCTGCACAAAGATAATCAAGGCAGCAGCGTGAAGCATAGATTCAAGTGGGGAGAGACAGGAGGATGGGAGATCAGAGAGGAGGCTGATGCAGTAATCCAGTCGGGATAGGATGAGAGATTGAACCAGCAAGGTAGCGGTTTGGATGGAGAGGAAAGGGCCGATCTTGGCGATGTTGCAGACGTGAGACCGGCAGGTTTTGGTGACGGATTGTACGTGAGGGGTGACAGAGAGAGTGGATTCGAGGATGACACCAAGTTTGCGAGCTAGTGAGACGGGAAGGATGGTAGTGCCGTCAACAGTGATGGGAAAGTCAGGGAGAGGGCAGGGTTTGGGAGGGAAGATAAGGAGTTCAGTCTTGGACATGTTGCGTTTTAGATGGCGGGCAGACATCCAGATAGAGGTGTCCCGAAGGCAGGAGGAGATACGAACCTGGAGGGAGGAAGAGAGAGCAGGGTCAGAGTTGTATATTTGGGTGTCATCAGCGTAGAGATGATAGTCGAAGCCGTGGGAGCGAATGAGTTCACCAAGGGAGTGAGTGTAGATAGAGAACAGAAGGGGAACAAGAACTGACCCTTGAGGAACCCCTACAATATGGGGAAGGGAGGAGGAGGAGGAGCCCGTAAAAGAGACTGAGAATGAACGGCCGGAGAGATGAGGAGAACCAGGAGTGGACAGAGTCTGTGAAGCCAAGGTTGGATAGCGTGTTGAGGAGAAAGGGGTGGTCCACAGTGTCGAAGGCAGCTGAGAGGTCGAGGAGGTTTGGAATAGAGTAGGAGCCGTTGGACCTGGCTAGAAGGAGGTCATTGGTGACCTTTGAAAGGGCAGTTTCTGTGGAATGTAGGGGACGGAAGCCAGATTGGATGGAGTCGAGGAGAGAGTTGACATTGAGGAATTCGAGGCAGCATATGTAGACGACTCGTTCAAGGAGTTTGGAAAGGAATGGTAGGAGGGAGATAGGGCGATAACTAGAAGTGGAGGTGGGGTCAAGAGAAGGCTTTTTAGGATGGGGGAGACGTGGGCATGTTTGAAAGCAGAGGGGAAGAAACCAGTGGAGAGTGAGCGGTTGAAGCTGGAAACCGCTACCCACGTTTAACTGCCTGTTTACTGGTTTTGATTCTTATCCCCCCCCCCCCAACTTTAAACGGTGAGCCCATTGTGGGCAAGGATTGTCTGTACTGACGAAGTATACTTTCCAAGCGCTTAGTACAGTGAAGTGCACACTATTCGTGCTCAATATACACGATTGAATGAAAGAATGAATGAATTTGACTTATCAAATCCTTGCCTCAAATCCATTCGTGCATCCATCGATCCATCCGTCGGACCATCCATCTGTCCATCTGTCTGTCTGTTCACCCATCTGATTGTCCATCCACCCACCCATCCATCCATCCATCCGTAATAATATCGTAGTGGTGTTTGTTAAGCACTTACTATGAGCATTTTACTACGTGCTGGGGCCGGTACAAGCTAATCAGGTTTTATCCACGTCGTGCTCACAGTTTCAATTCCCTTCGTACAGATGAGATAACTGAGGCACAGAGAAGTGAAGTGTCTTGCCTAAGGTCACATGGCAGACAATCCACACATCCATCCATCCATCTGCCCACCCACCCCCATCCATCCATCCATCCATCAATGCATCCATCTATCCATTCATCCATCCATCCATCCATCCATCCATCCATCCATCAATCAATGATATTTGTTGAATGCCTCCTGGGTGTAAAGTACTTTAGAGAACCCTTCAGAGAAATCAAATACATTAAACACGATCCCTGCTTTCCAAGAATTAAAAATCTAACAGGGGAGATATACAATGACTTTATTAATGAGAGGATGGTGAAGAGAATGGAAAAATGGTAAATAAATGACTATGTGCTTAAAGAGTACATTTAATAAAATCCACTATGTAGAAAAGTATAATGGTGGATGTGAGTGCAAAAATGGAGAAGTGGTCTAAGATGCTGAATGGTAGTTGGAAGAAGATGACTTAGGGAGCAGAAAAATGAATCGTGCGAGGCATCCTGGGAGTATTGGGAAAACGGAAGGGCTTTGAAGATGGGGAAAGCTGTGCTCTGATGGACTAGAAGGGAAGAGGAGGAAATGTGATACCCATCCAGTACAGTGATTCCTTCATCACCTCATTCTCAGAACCCTTCAGCTCCTCCCAAACTGAAAATAATAATAATAACCATAATAACAATTGCATTTGTTAAGTGATTACTATGTGTCAAGAGCTCTGGGGTAGATAGAACCCAATCATGTTGTCCCACCTGGCATTCACGGACTTAATCCCTATTTTCCAGATGCGGTAACCAAGGTACAAAGAAGTTAAGTGGCTTGCCCAAAGTCACACAGCAGACAGGTGATGGAGCCAAGATTAAAACGCACCTCCTTTGACTCCCAAGCCTGGCTCTTGTCACTAAGCCATGCTGCTTCTCATGCTGCTTCTCAGGGTTGATCCCCCAAACCAGCCCGTGGGAGGGTCTTAGGTTGGATTTACAGTCATTTCTCATTCTCTCTATATTTGCAATCAGAGGACGTCAGAAAATACAACTGATTAAATGACCAATTGATTGTGTGAGGTCATGAACAAAATGAAACTCAGAGATCAACGTATTCTAGTCGATAGAGCATGGACCTGGGAGTCACAATGACCTGGGTTTTGATCTCTGCGCTGTACCGTTCTGCTGTGTGACCTTGGGTAAGTCTTTTCACTACTCTGGGCCTCAGTTCCCTCATCTGCTAAATGGGGAATGAGGCCGTGAGCCCCATGTGGGACAGGGACTATGTCCACCTTCAATAGCTTAAATCGAATCCCAGGACTTAGTACCGTGCCTGGCACACAGTAATCACTTAACAGGTACCACTGAAGAAAAAAAGGAAGCTGATGTGCTCACCCGTTGACCCAGATTGTCACCAACAGCAGGAACGGTTAAGATGCCGTTGCCATGGGAACCTCACAGACAATTGCTATTACTGGATCCTCATCTCACTGGGGACCCAAAGACTGTGGGGCCGTGTCTTCGTGATCCTATCCTCCGGGGACCCCACTCGGAGCAGCGGTCGCTTTATTTAAAGGGACAGGAGCCATGTCTGGAAAGCGCACCCTCAGTGTCGGCTAGAGAGCAGAGAGGGACTGAAGTCTCCTCCCTGTCCCTCCTTGGCCGCTGCTTCCAGGAGTCCGAGCAGAGAGGAGGGAACAGCCCAACCTAGATTGGATCGGGGGCCCCCCATCCCCACGCTGGCTCGGTGAGAGTGACCGGGGTTGGAGAGGGACAGGGTGGGACCATCAGGCTAATCAATGGTCGAGTGTGAGGGTCACTCTGGAAAGACATTCATATCCGGGGCCCAGGGTGGATTTGGAACTAGGGCTGCGTACACAAGCTGAGAGAAAACATTTGCCCCTACGGTAGCCCCCTGGTCCCCTCCATCGACCACTCAAACTCCGGCTACCATAGCTGCCGGGCTAGGGTGTTATGGCATGGCGTCAGCCCCGTGCCGTGGTGAATTCAACCACCAGCTCAACCCTCTGGTCAGGGACAAGAGGGTATGACTGAAACTGCAAAAGCCAGATGCTTCATCACCAATTTCATCTCACAGGACTTCCACCGCAAATCGTAGCAGGATGAAATAGAGAAGCACTAGGTGATAGGGCTTAACGACTCCACTTCTTTTAATTTTTTAATGCTATTTGTTAAGAGCTTACTATGTGTCAGTCATTGTTCTAAACATCGGGCAAGTTAATCAGTACCCTGTACCCCATGGGGTTCACAGTCTAAGCAGAAGGGAGAATAGGAGAACTGAAGCACAGAGAAGATAAGTGACTTGCCCAAGATCACATATCAAGCAATTGGAAGAGCTGGAATTAGAGCCCAGCCCCATGCTCTTTCCACTGGGCCAGCCTGCGTCTCTTCTGGGTAATTTGGGGCAGGTCAATTTGCTTCTCCGTGCCTCAGTTCCCTCACCTGTAAAATGGTGACTGAGACTGTGAGCCCTGTGTGGGACGGGGACTGTTACTCACCCAAATTTCCTGTATTCACCCCAGAGCTTAGTACAGTGTCTGGCACATAATGAGAGCTTAAGAAACAACATAAAAAGAGAGGTAAAATAGTGATGGTATTTGTTAAGCTTTTATTATGTGCCAAGCATTGTTTAGGCATGATCCCTGCCTCAAAGACTTCCCAAACTAAAAGGATAGATAGGCAAAATGTCATTTTCAACTGGGAGGAGAAAAGAATGGAACAATGGATATGTGGATGAGAAGCAGCCTGGTTTAGTGGAAAGATCACGGTCGTGGGAGTCAGAGGTCGTGGGTTCTAATCCCAGCTCCACCACTTGTCAGCTGTGTGACTTTGGGCAAGTCCCTTAACAGAAGGACTGCCTCCGTTACCTCACCTGTCAAATATTGATTAAGATTGTGATCCCCAGGTGGGTCAACCTGATTGCCTTCTATCTCCCTCAGTGCATAGAACAGTGCTTGGCACATCATAAGCGCTTAACAAATACTATCATTATTATTATTAGTGCTTGATCTTTGAGTGCTGAAAGTGTGCAGGCCACTGAACCGAGTGGTGAGGCGAGTACCCTAATAAGGAATTGATAGACATATTCTCTACCCACAAGGAGCTAACCGTCTGGAGTAAGCAGATGGACATGAAGGCTGCCATCGGGAGAGTCATAAAGGGGAGATTTCCCCACCCTGTTCTCTGGATAAAAACTGTCTCGTGTTGATATTGCCATCACTCATCTCATTAAGACACCCTACAGAGGGGTGCATACGAACACTTGTCTTTTCTAGCTGAAAGGAGGCTTTCTCAAAGTCTGGAGGGATGTTTGATAAGATCAGTATGTGATGGACAATCCTGCCTCAGAGGGCATCGCTCTGGGATGGATACAAGCTAACAGGTTGGATCCAGTTTATATCACACAAGGGGCTCAATCTTCATCCCCAGTTTACAAAAGAGGGAACTGAAACCATCGAGAAGTGAAGTGATTTGCCCAAGTTCCCACAGTAGACAAGTGGTGGAGCTGGGATTATCACCTAAGTCCTTCTGACTCCCAGGCCTGAGCTCTGTCCACTTCTCCACGCTGCTTTTCTTGGGTAAGCCCTTTAACCTTCATAATTAACAAAATTATTTTTTCCTTCCCAGACCACTGAAGCTCTCCAAAATCTATCAGTCTCACGTGATGTGGGAAACTTCCCTCCTTGTGTCGCATTCCTTAGTATTGCTGTCTTCTTCTGAATAAAGTATTTCTATCCGACTTGCTACTTTTCCTTTCTGAGAGTGAACATGTTCTCAGTGCTGTGACTTGTGAAATTAAATCGTGTGATCTAGGGGAAAGAGTATGGGTCTGAGAGTCATTCATTCAATCATTTCATTGAGCACATACTGTGCACAGAACACTGTCAGAGCGCCTCGGCAGACTGTAGAGCTCATCCAAACTGCCAAGGCTGTGCCACAGTGCCCAAACCCGGCAGGCGGTTGCATGGTAGCCACGGCTGGGCAGTGGATAATAATAATAATAATAATAATAATAATAATAATAATAGTAATAGTATTTGTTAAGCTCTTACTATGTGCCAGACATTGTACTAAGCACTTCGGCTGATACAAGTCAATCAGGATGGAGGGGCTTGTGATGGTTAGGGTCACTGCACTGGACAATGCCCCCTTCTGCAATCCCCCTGCCCGGTTGTCCTATGCGGCCCTGGACTGAACCCCAACATAGGTCCCGAGTGGGAACATCTCCCCAGATTGCTTCTGACCCTTTCATTCGTTCATTTATTAATTCAATCGTATTTATTGAGCGCTTACTGTGTGCAGAGCACTGTACTAAGCGCTTGGGAAGTAAAAGTTGGCAACATATAGGGACGGTCCCTACCCAAAAGTGGGCTCACAGTCTAGAAGACCCTTCCATCCTCCTCCTTGTCCCTCCCTATTCCTCGACTCCCACTCCACCGAAGTCACTCTCAATGGGGCAGCGTGGGGCTGAACGGCCCTGACCTTTATATCCCCTTGGTCCTCTGGGTGGGGCAGGTCATGAAGTCTCCAAAAAGCTGACTACTGCACTTGGCACACAAGAGGTGCTCAATCAATTGCATTGATGAATGGATGATTGGATGAATGGATAGACGGTTAGATGAGAGAAGATGGATCTGAGCCTTTCGATGGGATCTGAATCCATCGTTTACTCCCCTTCTTCCAATGGTCGTACCTATCCTAAGAGTGTGCCTTATTCTCCACCTCTTCAAAGATTTACTGAAGGACATTTCCTCCAAGAGGCCTTCCCTGACTAAGTCATCTTCTCCTTTTATTCCACTCGTTTCTGCGTCTCCCTGACTTGCTCTCTTTTATTCATCCCCCTCCTAGCCCCACATCACTTATGTCCATATCCGTAATGTATTTAGTCATATCAATGCCTGTCTCCCACTCCAGACTGTAAGCTGTAAACTCTAAGCTCTGTCCAGACTGTGGGCAGAGACTGTGTCTGATATATTGTTATACTTGACTCTCCCAAGTGCTTAGTGCAATGCTCTGCACACCGTAAGCACTCAATGAATACAACTGACTGACTCCTAAATTATTTTTATTAATCATCATCATCTGCAGTCGAAAGTATTTACTGAGCACTTACTATATGCAGAGCACACTACTAAAATCTTGAGAGAGTACAATACAACAAAATCATTCAGCACGTTCCCTGCCCATAACAAGCTGGTAGTCTAGAAGACCATCTAATTGAATATTTGGTCAGCACACTGGATAAAATCACCCAGACCTGGGACAGTTGGGAGGCTGAAATGTCTTGGTTATTACATTGGGATTTCACAGGTGAATGGCTATCCCTCCTACCCCCAAAACTTTAGGAAAAATCAAATCAATGCAGGGAATCATTGTGGTGCATCCATTCGGATTCTAATCCCGGCTCTGCCACTAGTCTGCTTTGTGACCTTGGGCAAGTCCCTTTACTTCTCAGGCCCTCAGTTACCACATCTGTAAAATGGGGATTGAGACTGTGAGCTCCAGGTGGAGCAATCAATCAATCAATCGTATTTATTGAGCGCTTACTATGTGCAGAGCACTGTACTAAGCGCTTGGGAAGTACAAATTGGCAACACATAGAGACAGTCCCTACCCAACAGTGGGCTCACAGTCTAAAAGGGGGAGACAGAGAACAGAACCAAACATACCAACAAAATAAAATAAATAGGATAGAGATGTACAAGTGAAATAAATAAATAAATAAATAAATAAATAAATAAATAAATAGAGTAATAAATATGTACAACCATATATACATATATACAGATGCTGTGGGGAAGGGAAGGAGGTAAGATGGGGGGATGGAGAGGGGGACGAGGGGGAGAGGAAGGAAGGGGCTCAGTCTGGGAAGGCCTCCTGGAGGAGGTGAGCTCTCAGCAAGGCATTGAAGGGAGGAAGAGAGCTAGCTTGGCGGAGGGGCAGAGGGAGGGCATTCCAGGCCCGGGAGATGACGTGGGCCGGGGGTCGACGGCGGGATAGGCGAGAACGAGGTACAGTGAGGAGATTAGCGGTGGAGGGGCGGAGGGTGCGGGTTGGGCAGTAGAAGGAGAGAAGGGAGGTGAGGTAGGAGGGGGCGAGGTGATGGAGAGCCTTGAAGCCCAGGGTGAGGAGTTTCTGCCTGATGCGCAGATTGATTGGTAGCCACTGGAGATTTTTGAGGAGGGGAGTAATATGCCCAGAGCGTTTCTGGACAAAGATAATCCGGGCAGCAGCATGAAGTATGGATTGAAGTGGAGAGAGACACGAGGATGGGAGATCAGAGAGAAGGCTGGTGCAGTAGTCCAGACGGGATAGGATGAGAGCTTGAATGAGCAGAGTAGCGGTTTGGATGGAGAGGAAAGGGCGGATCTTGGCAATGTTGCGGAGCTGAGATCGGCAGGTTTTGGTGACGGCTTGGATGTGAGGGGTGAATGAGAGAGCGGAGTCGAGGATGACACCAAGGTTGCGGGCTTGTGAGACGGGAAGGATGGTAGTGCCGTCAACAGCGATGGGAAAGTCAGGGAGAGGACAAGGTTTGGGAGGGAAGACAAGGAGCTCAGTCTTCGACATGTTGAGCTTTAGGTGGTGGGCGGACATCCAGATGGAGATGTCCTGAAGGCAGGAGGAGATGCGAGCCTGGAGGGAGGAGGAGAGAGCAGGGGCAGAGATGTAGATCTGGGTGTCATCAGCGTAG
>NW_024044992.1:0-58947 GCF_015852505.1 Tachyglossus aculeatus | reverse complement strand
AAGGGGACCAGGGCCAGAAAATAAGGTGGGACCACTGCTGAAAGGCATTGGGGTATCAGGCCCAGGAGGCAGAAGGGGACCATGGCCAGGAGGCAAAAGGATACATTGGCCGGGAGACAAGGGGATCAGGGCCGGTTGGTAAATGGGACCCAGGGCCGGGAACGAGAGGGACCCAATGGCCTGGAGGTAGAGTGAGACCAGGGCCGGGAGGCAGAGAGGGACCAGGGCCCGGAGGCAGAGAACGACTTGGGCTAGGAGGCACAGAGGGTGCTGGGCAGGGAGGCAGAGAGGCACCAGGGCGGGGAGGCAGAGGGGGACCATGGCGGGGAGGCAGAGGGCTACCTGGGACGGGAGATGGGGGACCAGGGCCAGGAGACCGGGGACTAGGGCCGGGAGGTAGAGGGGACCCAGCGCCGGGACAGAGAGAGACCCAAGGGGCTTTAGGTAGAAGGAGACCAGGTCCGGGAACCACAAGAGGACCAGTGCCGGGAGACAGAGGGGGACCTGGGCATGCTGGCTGAGTGGGACCAGGGCCAGGAGGCAGAAGGGTACCTGGGCCGGGATACAGAGAGACCAGGGCCGGGAGGCAGAGGGGGACCAGGACAGGCTGGCGGAGTGTTACCAGGGCCAGGAGGCATAAGGTTACCTGGGCTGGGAGTCAGGGGCACGAGGGCCCGGAGGCAGGGGGAGACCTGGACCGGGGATCAGTAGGACCAGGGCCTGGAGGTAGAGCGGTACCAGGGTCAGGAGACTGCGGGATCAGGGCCAGTTGGTGGAGGGGACCCAGGGCCGGGAAGGAGAGAGACCCAAGAGTCTGGAGGTCGAGAGAGTCTAGGTCCAGGAGGCAGAGTGCCACCTGGGCCGGGGGTGAGAGGTGGAACAGGGCCGGGAGCTCCAAGGAGACGAGGGCTGGGAAGACCCAGGTCATCAATCCCGCTAGGCAGAGAGGGACCAGGTCTGGGCGGAAGATGGGGAGTAAGGCGGGGATTTAGAGGGGTCCTAGGGCTGGAGGGAGAAGGGGACCTGGGATGAAAGGTTGGCAGGGGGACCAGGGTCAGAAAGTAAAGTGGGATCAGGGCTGAAAGGCAGAGGGGTCCAGGGCCGAGAGTCTGGGGATTCCAGGGCAGAGAGGCATATGGGGACCAAGGCCAGGAGGTATAATCGTACCTGGGCAAGGAGACGTGGGGACTAGGGCCAGGAGCTAGAAGGTACACAGGGCCGGGACGGAGAGATACCCAAGGTGTTGAATGTAGACGAAGATCAGGCCTAGGAGGCAGAGGGGGACCAGGGCAGATCGTCAGAGTGGGAGCAGGGCCAGAAGACAGAGGGATACCGGGGCCGGGAGGCAAAGTGGGAACGGGGCTGAAAATTGGGAGGGACCAGGGTAGAGAGGCAGAAGGGGACCAGGGCCAGGAGGCCGAGGGGGACCAAGGATGGGAGGCAAGGGGGACCGTGGCTCTGAGACAGAGGGGGATCCGGGCCGGGAGGCAGTAGGGTACCTTGGCCGGGAGGCAGAGCGGGACCAGGGCCTGGAGGCATAGTGGTTGCAGGGCAGGTATTCAGAAGGGCAGCAGGGCCAGAAAGCAGAAGGGTACCTGGACCGGGATGCAGGGAGATCAAGGCTGGGGCTCAGTGGGTTAACTGGGCCGAGAGATGGGGAAGCAGGGCAGGGAGGCAGAGGGTGACCAAGACCAGGAGGCTTTGGCGTACCTGGGTCGGGAGGTAGAGAGGGACCAGGACCTAGAAGTGGGGGTGTCTAGGGCCAAGAGACAAAGGGTACCAGGGCCTGGAGGCCTAGTGGCACCAGGACAGGTAGGCAGAGGGGGATCAGGGAGGGAAGGCAGAGGGGTACCTGGGCCGCGTGACCGGGGGACCTGTTCTGGGAGGCAAAGGGGAACCAGGGCCGAGAAGCAGGGCGGTACCAGGGAAGGGAGGCAGAGGGGGACCTGGGTGGGAAGGCAGAGGGGGACCAGGGTCGGGAGGTATTGCGGTGCCTGGGCCGGGAGACAGGTGCACCAGGGCCAGGAGGTAGAAGGGACCAAAGGCCGGGATGGAGAGAGACCCAAGGGCCTGGGGATAGAAAGAACCTAACTCCGGGCTTCACAGAGGGACCAGGGACGGGAGTCAGAGGGTGACAGTGGCCAGGAAGCAGGGGGGTACCTGAGACGGGAAGCAAAGGGGGACCAGGACGGGGAAGCAGCGACAACAAGGGCAGGGAGGCTGAGGGGGACCAGGTCCGGGAGGCCGAGGGAGGCCAGAGACTGGAGGCGGAGAGGGACCAGGACTAGAAGGCAGAGGAGTACCTAGACCAGCAAACAGAGGGACCAGGGCCAGGAGGTAGGCGTGACCCGGGGCCAGGATCGAGAGTGGGTCCAGGGCATGGAGGTTGAAGGAATCCAGGGATAGGAGGCACAGAGGAACAAGGGCTGGGAGCCAGATGGGGATCAAGGGAGACCGAGGGGGACCAGTGCCCGGAGGCAGAGCGGTACCTAGGCCGGCAGATGGGGGGATCAAGGCCGGGAGGCAGAGGGTTAACTGGGCCGAGAGAAGGATAACCAGGGCCAGGAGGCAGAGGGTGACCAGGGCCAGGGGTCAGAGGCGTACCTGGGCCGGGAGGCAGAGAGGGACCAGGGCTGGGAGGCAGCGGGGACCAGGTAGGGAATCAGAGGGGTATCTGGGCCAGTAAACGGGGACCAGGACAGATAGGCAGAGGGGACCCAGGGCCGGTAACGAGAGAAATCCAAGGGTCTGGAGGCGGGAGAGACCAGGACAGGGAGGCCGAGGGGGACCAGAGCCAGGAGGCAGAGGTGGATAATGGCCGGGAGGCAGAGGGGTACCTGGACAGGGAAGCGGGTCCAGGCCCAGGAGGTCGAGGGGTACCAGGTCCAGGAGATAGGGGCAACAGGGCCGGTTGGTAGAGGGGACCCAGGGCCTGAATGACGGAGGGTCCAGGACCTGGAGCTAGAGGAAGACCAGGGCCTGGAAGCAGAGGGCGACCAGGGTGGGGAAGCATAGGCGGACCAGGGCCAGGAGGCCGAGGGGTACCTGGTCCGGGAGACAGGGGCACCAGGCCTAAGCAGCAGA
Source organism: Tachyglossus aculeatus (assembly GCF_015852505.1). Taxonomy (NCBI): domain Eukaryota; kingdom Metazoa; phylum Chordata; class Mammalia; order Monotremata; family Tachyglossidae; genus Tachyglossus; species Tachyglossus aculeatus. The sequence goes on along the minus strand of NW_024044992.1, from coordinate 55,863 downwards.
GCGGGACCAAGGCAGTGAAGCAGAGGTGGACTAGTGCCAGGAGGCAGATGGGTACCTGGGTTGGGAGGTAGAAGGGTACAAGGGCCAGGAGGCAGAGGGGTACGTGAGCCGGGATGCAGATGGGGACAAGGGCTGAGTGGCGCTAGGGACCAGGGCAGGGAGAGAGAAGTGGACTAGAACTGGGAGGCAGAGGGGTACCAGGGCAGGGTGGCAGAGGGGTACCTGGGCTGGGAGACGGTGTCCCGGTCTGATAGCCTGCAGGGGACCTGGTACACGAGGTAGTTGAGGATCTTGGCCGGGAGGCAGAGGGAGACCAGGGCTGAGAGGCCTTGGGGACCAGGGCAGGGGGGCAAAGGGGGACCAGGACTGGACGGCAGAGCGTTAGCTGGGATGGGAGGCAGAGGGGAATCAGCGTCAAGAGGAAGAGCGAACCTGGACCGATATACAGGACGGGGTCAACGCCAGGGAGCCAGAGAGGGACCTGGGTGGGAGACTGGGGGCCAAGACCGGCAGGTAGAGGGGACCAGGGCCGGCACGGAGAGAGACCCAAAGGCCTGGAGGTAGAAGGAGAACAGAGCCGGTAGTAGCAGAGGGACGAGGGCCAGTAGGAATCACAGGTTGGCAGCAGAAGGGAGCCAGGGCCAGGAGGCAGAACGGTACCTGGGCAAGGAGACGGGGACCAGGGTCTGGAAGTAGAGGGGACCCAGGGCCAGGAGGGAGAGAGACCCAAGGGCCTGAAGGTAGAAGGAGACCAGAGACGGAAGGCACAGAGTGACCAGGGTCGTGAGGCTGAGGGTGACCATTGCGAGGCGGCAGAGGTTGACCAGGGCCAGGAGGCATAGGGGTTCATGGGCCGGGGGACAGGGGGACAAAGGAAGGGAGGCTGAGGGGACCCAGGGCAGGGAGGCAGAGTGGGATCAGTTTGGGGAAAAAGAGGGGGACCAGGGACACGAGGCAGAGGAGTACCCGGCCCGGACGACAGGGGCGACCAGGTCTGGGAGGCAGAGAGGTACCTAATTGGGAAGACAGGTGGACCAGGTCCGGGAGGCAGGGGGACCTAGGACACGAGGAAGAGGGGACCCAATTAGGATGTAGAGAGGGGACAGGGCCTGGAGGTAGAGGGAGAAGAGTGATGGCAGGCAGAGGGGGAGCAGGGCAGGGTGGCAGTGTGGAGACCAGGACTGAGAAACCGGGGGACACAAGGGCCTGGAAGCAGAGAGGGCAAGGGCTAGGAGACAGAGGCGTACCTGCGCCAGGAGACGGGGGACCAGGGCCGGAATGCAGAGGGGGACCAGGGCCGGGAGGCAGAGGGGTACCTGGGCCGGGAGACAGGGGGAGTAGGGCCTGAAAGCTGAGGGGGACCAGCGCCGGCAGGCTGAGGGGAACCAGGGCCAGGAGGCAGAGGGGGAGCAGGGCTTGGAAACGGGGACCCGGGCCCGCAGGTAGGGGGGGTACCTCTGCTTCCCTACCCTTGTTCCCCTTGCTTCTCGGATGTAAAGGGGAACTAGGGCTGAAAGGCCGAGGGGCACCGGGGACGAGAGGCACGGGTGGACCAAGGCAGGCTGGCAGAGAGGTACCTGGGCTGGGAGGCAGAGGGGACCAGGGCCGAGAAGCGGGAGGGACAAGGGCAGGGAGGCAGGTGGGTCCCTGGGATAGGAGGCAGAGGGGTACCAGAGCCGAGAAGTGGCGAGGACCAGGACGGGTAAGCAGAGGGTTACCTGGGCTGGGAGACAGAACCTAGGCCGGGAGGTAGAGGGTCCTTGGGCCATGATGGAGAGAGGGGCCAGGGCCTTGAAGTAGAGTGCGAACAGGGGGACAAAGGCCCTGAGGTTGAGGGGACAAATGGCCAGGACGGAGAGAGACCCAGTGAACTGGAGGTAGACGGAGACCATGGCCCGGAGGCTCAAAGAGACCAGGGCCGGGAAGCAGAGGGGGACCAGGGCCTGGCAGCAGAGGGGGACCAGTGTCGGGAGGCAGAGGGGTACTTGGGCCTGTAGACAGGGGTACCTAGGCCGGTAGGTAGGGGGAATCCAGCGCCGGGACGGAGAGATGGGCCAGGGTCTGGAGGAAGAGGGGGACCAGGGCTGACAGGTACAAGGGGATCAGTGCCGGGAAACGCAGGGTGACCAGGGCCCAGGGTTACGAGGCGACGAGGGCTGGGAGTGACCGGGGCACCAATGCCGGTAGTCAGAGGGCGACCAGGTCCGGACAGGAGATGGGGACCAAGGCAGGGAGGTAGATTGGACCTCGGGCCAGAGGGAGTAGGGGACGGGGCCAGAAAGTAAGGTGGGACCAATGCTGAAAGACAGTGGGGTATCAGGTCCAGGTGGCAGAAGGGGAGCATGACCAGGAGACAAAAGGATACATTGGCCGGGAGACAGGGAGATCAGGGCCTGTTGGTAGATGGGACCCAGGGCCGGGAAGGAGAAAGACCCAAGGGCCTGGAGGTAGAGGGAGCCCAGGGCCGGGAGGCAGAGAGGGAACAGCGCAGGGAGGCAGGGAATGACCTGGGCTGGGAGGCACAGAGGGACCTGGGCAGGGAGGCAGAGGGGGACCAGGGCGGGGAGGCAGATGGGGACCAAGGCCAGGAGGCAGAGGGTTACCTGGGTCGGGAGATGGGGGACCAGAGCATGATGGCAGAGAGATACCTAGGCCAGGAGACGGGAGACTAGGGCCGGGAGGAAGAGGGGACCAAGGGCCGGGACAGAGAGAGACCCAATGGGCTGGAGATAGAAGGAGACCAGGGCCGGGAGGCACAGAAGGACCAGGGCCGGGAGACAGAGGGGGACCAGGGCAGGCTGGCAGAGTGGGACCAGGGCCAGGAGGCAGAAGCGTACCTGGGTCGGGAGACAGGGAGACCAGGGCCGGGAGGCAGATGTGTACCTGGGCCGGGAGGCAGAGGTGGACCAGGGCAGGCTGGCAGAGTGTGACCAGGGCCAGGAGGCATAAGGGTACCTGGGCTGGGAGACAGGGGCACCAGGGCCGGGAGGCAGGGGGAGACCTGGACCGGGGAACAGGGGGAGGTAGAACGGTACCTTGGTCGGGAGACAGGGGGATCAGGGGGAGTTGGTGGAGGGGACCCAGGGCCCGGAAGGAGAGAGAACCAAGGGTCTGGAGGTGCAGGGAATCTAGGTCCGGGAGGCAGAGTGGCACCTGGGCCGGCGGGTAGAGGGCGACCGGGCCCGGGAGCTCCAAGGAGACGAAGGCTGGGAAGACCCAGTTCATCAATACCGCTAGGCAGAGAGGGACCAGGTCTGGGCGGAAGATGGGGAGTAAGGCGGGGAGGTAGAGGGGACCTAGGGCTGGAGGGAGAAGGGGACCAGGGATGGAAGGTTGGCAGGGGGACCAGGGTCAGAAAGTCAATTGGGGTCAGAGCTGAAAGGCCGAGGGGTCCAGGGCCGAGAGGCTGGGGGGGACCAGGGCAGAGAGGCATATGGGGACCAAGGCCTGGAGGCAGAATCGTATCTGGGCAAGGATACGGGGGAACTAGGGCCAGGAGCTAGAGGGTACTCAGGGCCGGGACGGAGAGAGACCCAAGGTGCTGGAGGTAGAAGGAGATCCGGCCCAGGAGGCAGAGGGGGACCAGGGCAGATGGTCAGAGTGGGACCAGGGCCAGAAGACAGAGGAATACCGGGGCCGGGAGGCAAAGTGGGAACGGGGCTGAAAATTAGGAGGGACCAGGATAGAGAGGCAGAAGGGGACCAGGGCCAGGAGGCCGAGGGGGACCAAAGATGGGAGGCAAGGGGGACCGTGGCTGGGAGACAGAAGGGCATCCGGACCGGGAGGCAGTAGGGTAACTTGGCCGGGAGGCAGAGCGGGAACAGGGCCTGGAGGCATAGTGTTTCCAGGGCAGGTATTTAGAGGGGGACCAGGGCCAGAAGGCAGAAGGGTACCTGGACGGGGCTGCAGGGAGATCAAGGCTGGGGGTCAGAGGGTTAACTGGGCCAAGAGATGTGGAAGCAGGGCATGGTGTCAGAGGGTGACCAGGACCAGGAGGCTGTGGCGTCCCTAGGCCGGGAAGTAGAGAGGGACCAGGACCTAGTAGTGGGTGTGTCCAGGGCCAAGAGGCAGAGGGGTAGCAGGGCCTGGAGGCCTAGTGGCACCAGGACAGGTAGGCAGAGGGAGACGAGCGAGGGAAGGAAGACGGGTACCTGGGCCGGCTGACGGGGGACCTGGTCTGGGAGGCAAAGGGGAACCAGGGCCGAGAAGCAGGGAGGTAACAGGGAAGGGAGGCAGAGGGGGACCAGGGTGGGAAGGCAGAGGGGGACCAGGTTCGGGAGGTATTGCGGTGCCTGGGCAGGGAGACAGGTGGACCAGGGCCAGGAGGTAGAGGGGACCAAGGGCCGGGATGGAGAGAGACCCAAGGGCCTGGGCATAGAAAGAACCTAAGTCTGGCCTTCACATAGGGACCAGAGACGGGAGGCAGAGGGTGACCTGGGCCAGGAAGCAGAGGGGTACCTGAGACGGGAGGCAAAAGGGAGACCAGGAAGGAGAAGCAGCGGGGACAAGGGCAGGGAGGCTGAGGGGGACCAGGTCCGGGAGGCCGGGGAGACCAGAGCCTGGAGGCGGAGAGGTACCAGGACTAGGAGGCAGAGGAATACCTGGACCAGGAAAGAGAGTGACCGGGGCCAGGAGGAATGCGTGACCCTGGGCCAGGATCGGGAGAGGGACCAGGGCTTGGAGGTTGAGGGAGACCAGAGCTAGGAGGCACAGAGGAACAAGGGCTGGTAGCCAGATGGGGATCAAGGGAGACCGAGGGGACCAGGGCCAGTAGGCAGAGGGGTACCTGGGCCGTGAGGCAAAGTGGGACCAGGGTCGAGAAGCAGGGGCGTCAAGGGCAGGGAGGCAGAGGGGTACCAGGGTTGGGAAACTGTGGAGCACCAGGGCCAGTATGTAGATGGGTACCAGGGCAGGTAGGCAGAGGGGGACCAGGGCCAGGAGGCACAGGGGTACCTGGGCCGGGAGTTCGGGGACCCGGGCTGGGAGGCAGAGGAGGACCAGTGCTGGGAGGCAGATGGGGACCAAGGCAGGTAGGCAGAGGAGTACCTGGATCAGGAGGAAGGGGGACCAGGACAGGGAGGCAGAGGTGTCCCTGGGCCAGACACAGGGGGACCAGAGCCGAGAGGCAGAGGGGGACCTGGTCTGAGTGGTGACTGTGGGCACGGACCGGGAAGCAGAAGGGAGTCTGGGCCGGGAGACTGGGGAACCACGGCCTAGAGGCAGGGGGGGGACCATGTCCAGGAGGCGGGCAGCAGGGCCGGGTGGTATATGGGACCCAGGGTTGGGACGGAGAGGGCGACCCAGGCCTGGAGGCAGAGGGGGTCCCGGGCCTGGAAGCATAGTGGGACCAGGGCAAATAGGAAGATGGGGACCAGGGCCAGAAGGCAGAGGGGTGCCTGGGCCGGGAGACAGGGGAACCTGGGCTGGAAGGCAGAGGGGTACCTGGACCAGGAGACAGGGGGACCAGGGCTGAATGGCAGAGGGGGACCAGGGCCAGGAGGCAGATGGGGACCAGGACGGTTAGGCCTAGGGGGATCAGAGCCGGGAGGCAGAGGGTTAACTGGGCCGAGAGAAGGGGAACCAGGGCCAGGAGGCAGAGGGAAACCAGGGCCAGGGGTCAGAAGAGTACCTGGGCCGGGAGGCAGAGAGGGACCAGAGCTGGGAGGCAGCGGGGACCAGGTAGGGAAGCAGAGGGGTGTCTGGACCAATAAACGGGGACCAGGACAGATAGGCAGTGGGGACCCAGGGCCGGGAAGGAGAGATATCCAAGGGTCTGGAGGCAGAGAGGGACCAGGGCCGAGAGGCGGGAGAGACCAGGACAGGGAGGCCGAGGGGGACCCGGGCCAGGAGGCAGAGGTGGACTATGGCCGGGAGGCAGAGGAGTACCTGGACTGGGAAGCGGGTCCAGGCCCAGGAGGTCAAGGGGTACCAGGACCAGGAGATAGGGGAACCAGGGCCGGTTGGTAGAGGGGACCCAGGGCCGGAAAATAGGAGGTTCCAGGACCTGGAGGTAGAGGAAGACCAGGGCCAGGAAGCAGAGGGCGACGAGGGTGGGGAAGCATAGGGGGACCAGGGCCAAGAGGCAGAGGAGTACCCCATCATCATCATCATCTATCGTATTTATTGAGCGCTTACTGTGTGCAGAGCACTGTACTAAGCGCTTGGGAAGTATAAGTTTACAACATATAGAGACAGTCCCTACCCAACAATGGGCTCAGAGTCTAAAAGGGGGAGACAGAGAACAAAACCAAACATACTAACAAAATAAAATAAATAGTATAGATATGTACAAGTAAAATAAATAAATAAATAGAGTAATAAATATGTACAAACATATATACATATACACAGGTGCTGTGGGGAAGGGAAGGAGGTACGATGGGGGGATGGAGAGGGGGACGAGGGGGAGAGGAACGAAGGGGCTCGGTCTGGGAAGGCCTCCTGGAGGAGGTGAGCTCTCAGTAGGGCCTTGAAGGGAGGAGGAGAGCTAGCTTGGCGGATGGGCAGAGGGAGGGCATTCCAGGTCAAGGGGATGACGTGGGCCGGGGCTCAATGGCGGGATAGGCGAGAACGAGGTACGGTGAGGAGATTAGCAGCACAGGAGCGGAGGGTGCGGGGTGGGCTGTAGAAGGAGAGAAGGGAGGTGAGGTAGGAGGGGGCGGGGTGATGGAGAGACTTGAAGCCCAGGATGAGGAGTTTCTGCCTGATCCGCAGATTGATTGGTAGGCCACTGGAGAATTTTGAGGAGGGAAGTAACATGCCCAGAGCGTTTCTGGAGAAAGATAATCCGTGCAGCAGCATGAAGTATGGATTCAAGTGGGGAGAGACACGAGGATGGGAGATCAGAGAGAAGGCTGATGCAGTAGTCCAGACGGGATAGGATGAGAGCTTGAATGAGCAGGGTAGCGGTATGGATGGAGAGGAAAGGGCGGATCTTGGCAATATTGCGGAGCTGAAACCGGCAAGTTTTGGTGACGGCTTGGATGTGAGGGGTGAATGAGAGAGCGGAGTCGAGGATGACACCAAGGTTGCGGGCTTCTGAGACGGGAAGGGTGGTAGTGCCGTCAACAGAGTTGGGAAAGTCAGGGAGATGGCAAGGTTTGGGAGGGAAGACAAGGAGTTTAGTCTTCGACATGTTGAGCTTTAGGTGGCGGACAGACATCTAGATGGAGATGTCCTGAAGTCAGGAGGAGATGCGAGCCTGGAGAGAGGGGGAAAGAGCCGGGACAGAGGTGAAGATCTGGGTGTCATCAGCGTAGAGAAGATAGTTGAAGCCGTGGGAGCGAATGAGGTCACCAAGGGAGTGCGTGTAGATCGGGAACAGAAGGGGCCCAAGCACTGAACCTTGGGGAACCCCCACAGTAAGAGGATGGGAGGGGGAGGAGGAGCCTGCAAAAGAGACTGAAAAAGAACGACCGGAGAGATAAGAGGAGAACCAGGAGAGGACGGAGTCAGTGAAGCCAAGGTCAGATAGCGTGTTGAGGAGAAGGGGGTGGTCCACAGTGTCGAAGGTAGCTGAGAGGTCGAGGAGGATTAGGACAGAGTATGAGCCATTGGATTTGGCAAGCAGGAGGTCATTGGTGACCTTTGAGAGGGCAGTTTCCGTGGAATGTAGGGGACGGAAGCCAGACTGGCGGGGGTCGAGGAGAGAGTTGTTGTTGAGGAATTCTAGGCAGCGCGTGTAGACAACTCGTTCAAGGAGTAGGGAAAGGAATGGTAGGAGGGATATGGGGCGTTAACTAGAAGGTGAGGTGGGGTCAAGAGAGCGTTTCTTTAGGATGGGAGAGACATGGGCATGTTTGAAGGCAGAGGGGAAGGAACCAGTGGAGAGTGAGCGGTTGCAGATGGAAGTTGAGGAGGGGAGAAGGGATGGAGCGAGAGATTTCATGAGATGAGAGGGAATGGGGTCAGAAGCACAGGTGGCCGGAGTAGCACTTGAGAGGAGGAAGGAGAGCTCCTCTGAGGATACTGCTGGGAAGGATGGAAGAGTAGCAGAGAGTGTTGAGAGCCGGGGGATTGGAGAAGCGGGGGAAGTGACTTTGGGGAGGTCGGACCCGATGGATTTAATTTTGTTAATGAAGTAGGAGGCCAGATCGTTGGGGGTGAGGGAAGGAGGAAGGGGAGGAACCAGGGGCCTGAGAAGGGAGTTGAATGTACGGAAGAGCTGGCGGGGGTGATGGGCATGGGTGTCAATAAGGGAGGAGAAATAGTTTTGTCTGTCAGAAGGGAGGGCTGCGTTAAGGCAGGAAAGGAAAAACTTGAAGTGAACGAGGTTGGCATGATGTTTAGACTTTCGCCAGCAGCGTTCGGCAGCTCGAGCATAAGAGCGAAGGAGGCGGCCAGTGGCAGTGATCCAGGGCTGTGGATTAGTGGTACGAGAGCGGCGAAGGGAAAGGGGAGCGAGTGAGTCTAGCTGAGTAGAAAGGGTAGAGTTGAAAGCAGTAATCTGATCATCCAGACGAGGTAGAGAGGAGAGGGCGGCGAGGTGAAGTGTGAGGCGCTCCGAAAGATGGGTGGGGTCCAGAGAGCGGAGATCTCTGTGAGAGAGTAATACGGATTTACAGGGGAAAGGAGTGTGAGTGAGGAGGCAGGTGAGAAGATTATGATCAGAGAGAGGGATTTCAGAGTTGGTGAGGGTGGACACAGTGCAGCGATAGGAGATGATGAGGTCGAGGGTATGACCAAGTTGGTGAGTGGGTGAGGTGGGGTAACATGGTGCTAACAAGGGCCTTTTTCCCTGGGTGGGGGGCCGGGGGGGTGGGGAGAGAGTCAGTCAGGACCGGAACGGGAAGGAGGGGGATGGGGGGCACTGTAAGGAAGGTCGCTTAAGAGGGGGGAGGGGGCAAGCAGGGGGCGTCTATGGGGGCGCTCTGAGGAGGGGAGCCTTCCGGGAGCAGCGGGGGCCACGCGGTGTGATGGCGAGCGGGCGGGCGGGCCTCTCGGCAACGGAGTCCCGGGCGTCTATGGCCGCGCTCTGAGGAGAGAATCCTTCCTGGAGCAGCAAGGCCGCGCGGTGTGATGGCGGGCGGGAGGGCGGGCCACTCGGGAACGGAGTCCCGGACGTCGATGGCGGCCCTCTGAGGAGAGGATCCTTCCGGAAGCAGCACGGCCGCGCGGTGTGCTGGCGGGAGGGCGGGCGGGCCTCTCGGGAACGGAGTCCCGGGCATCTATGGCGGCTCTCTGAAGAGAGGATCCTTCCGGCAGCAGCAAGGCCGCGCAGTGTGATGGCGGGCGGGCGGGCGGGCGAGCCTCTCCGAAACGGAGTCCCGGGCGTCTATGGCGGCGCTCTGAGGAGAGGTACCTGGTCCCGGAGACAGGGGCACCAGGCCCAAGCAGCAGAGTGGGACCAGGGCAGGGAAGCAGAGGGGGACTAGTGCCAGGAGGCAGATGGGTACCTGGGTTGGGAGGTAGAAGGGGACCAGGGCCAGGAGGCAGAGGGATACCTGAGCCGGGAGGCAGATGGGGACAAGGGCTGAGTGGCGCTCGGGATCAGGGCAGGGAGACAGAAGTGAACTAGAACTGGGAGGCAGAGGGGGACCAGGGCAGGGTGGCAGAGGGGTACCTTGGCTGGGAGACGGAGTCCCGGTCAGATAGCCTGAAGGGGACCTGGTACAAAAGGCAGTTGGGGATCTTGGCCGGGAGGAAGAGGGAGACCAGGGCTGAGACGCCTTGGGGACCAGGGCAGGTGGACGGAAAGCAAAGAGGGACCAGGGTCGCGAGGCAGAGGGTGACCAGTGCGGGGCGGCAGAGGGTGACCAGGCCCAGGAGGCAGAGGGGTTCATGGGCCGGGGGACAGGGGGAGAAGGGCAGGGAGTCAGAGCGGAACCAGTGCAGGGAGGCAGAGCGGAACCAGTGCAGGGAGGCAGAGTGGGATCAGTGTGGGGAAGCAGAGGGGGACTAGGGCCACGAGGCAGAGGAGTACCCGGCCCAGAAGACAGGGGGGACCAGGTCTGGGCGGAAGAGGGGTACCTGATTGGGAAGACAGGTGGACCAGGTCCGGGAGGCCGGGGGACCTAGGACACGAGGAAGAGGTAAACCAGGCAGGCTGGAGAGAAGGGCCAGGGCCTGGACGTAGAGGGAGACTAGTGCTGGCAGGCAGAGGGGGACCAGGGCATTGTGGCAGTGGGGAGGCCAGGACTGAGAAGCCGGGGGAGACAAGGACCTGGAGGCAGCGAGGGACAGGGCTAGGAGACAGAGGGGTACCAGGGCAGGAAGGCAGAGGGGAACCAGGGCCGGGAGGCAGAGGGGAACCAGGCCAGTAGACAGGGTGACCAGGGCCGGGTGGCAGAGGGGTACCTGGGCCGGGAGACAGGGGAACTAGGGCCGGGAGGCATAGTGGTACCTGGGCCGGGAGACAGGGGGACTAGGGCCTGGAGGCTGAGGGGGACCAGGGCCGGCAGGCTGAGGGGAACCAGGGCCAGGAGGCCGAGGGGGACCAGGGCCAGGAAACGGGGACCAGGACCCGCAGGTAGGGCTGTACCTCTGCTTCCCTACCCTTGTTCCCCTTGCTTCTCGGATGTAAAGGGGAACTAGGGCTGAAAGGCCGAGGGGGACCGGGGACGAGAGGCACGGGTGGACCAAGGCAGGCTGGCAGAGGGGTACCTGGGCTGGGAGGCAGAGGGGACCAGGGCCGAGAAGCGGGAGGGACAATGGCAGGGAGGCAGAGGGGTCCCTGGTCCAGGAGGCAGAGGGGTACCAGAGCCGAGAAGTGGCGAGGACCAGGGCGGGTAGGCTGAGGGGTACCTGGGCTGGGAGACAGAACCTAGGCCGGGAGGTAGTGGGTCCTTGGGCCATGATGGAGAGAGGGGCCAGGGCCTAGAAGTAGAGTGCGAACCGGGGAACCAAGGCCCGGCGGTAGAGGGGACACATGGCCAGGACGGAAAGAGACCCAGTGACCTGGAGGTAGAAGGAGACCAGGGCCCGGAGGCTCAAAGGGACCAGGGCCGGGAAGCAGAGGGTGACCAGGGCCTGGCAGTAGAGGGGGACCAGTGTCGGCAGGCAGAGGGGTACCTGGGCCTGTAGACAGGGGTACCTAGGCCGGTAGGTAGAGGGAATCCAGGGCCGGGACGTAGAGATGGTCCAGTGTCTGGAGGAAGAGGGAGACCAGGGCTGGCAGGTACAAGGTGATCAGTGCCGGGAAACACGGGGGGAACAGGGCCCAGAGTTACGAGGCGACGAGGTCTGGGAGTGACCGGGGCACCAATGTCGATAGTTAGAGGGCGACCAGTTCCGGACAGAAGATGGGGACCAAGGCAGGGAGGTAGATTGGACCTCGGGCCAGAGGGAGCAGGTGACCGGGGCCAGAAAGGAAGGTGGGACCAATGCTGTAAGGCAGTGGGGTATCAGGGCCAGGAGGCAGTAGGGGACCATGGCCAGAAGGCAAAAGGATACATTGGCCGGGAGACAGGGGGATCAGGGCCGTTTGGTTGATGGGACCCAGGACCGGGAAGGAGAGAGGCCCAAGGGCCTGGAGGTTGAGGGAGACCAGGGCCGGGAGGCTGAGAGGGACCAGGGCCGGGAGGCAGAGAGGGACCAGGACCGGGAGGCAGAGAATGACCTGGGCTGGGAGGCACAGAGGGACCTGGGCAGGGAGGCAGAGGGGGACCAGGGCGGGGAGGCAGAAGGGGACCAGGGCCAGGAGGCAGAGGGTTACCTGGGTCGGGAGATGGGGGACCAGGGCATGATGGCATAGGGATACCTGGGCCAGGAGACGGGGGACTAGTCCCGGGAGGTAGAGGGGACCCAGGGCCGGGACCCAGAGAGAGACCCAAGGGGTTGGAGGTAGAAGGAGACCATGGCCGCGAGGCACAAAAGGACCAGGGCCGGGAGGCAGAGGGGGACCAGGGCAGGCTGGCAGAGTAGGACCAGGGCCTGGAGGCAGAAGGGTACCTGGGCTGGGAGACAGGAGCACCAGGGCCGGGAGGCAGGGGGAGACCTGGAACGGGGAATAGGGGGACCAGGGCCTGGAGGTAGAGCGGTACCAGGGTCGGGAGGCAGTGGGATCAGGGCCAGTTGGTGGAGGGGACCCAAGGCCGGGAAGGAGAGGGACCCAAGGGTCTGGAGGTAGAGGGAGTCCAGGTCCAGGAGGCAGAGTGGCACCTGGGCCTGGGGGCAGAGGGGGAACCCGGCTGGGAGCTCCAAGGAGACGAGGGCTGGGAAGACCCAGGTAATCAATACCGCTAGGCAGAGAGGGACCAGGTCTGGGCGCAAGATGGGGAGTAAGGCGGGGAGGTGGAGGGGACCTAGGGCTGGAGGAAACATGGGACCAGGGATGGAAGGTTGGCAGGTGGACCAAGGTCAGAAAGTAAAGTGGGGTCAGGGCTGAAAGGCAGAGGGGTCCAGGACCGAGAGGTTGGGGGGACCAGGACAGGTAGGCATAGGGGATCAGGGACCAGGGCCGTGCCTGGGAGACAGAGGGGGATCCGGGCCGGGAGAGAATAGGGTACCTTGGCCAGGAGGCAGAGGGGGACCAGGGTCAGAAGGCAGAAGGGTACCTGGACCGGGATGCAGGGAGATCAAGGCTGGGGGTCAGAGGTTCAACTGGGCCGAGAGATGGGGAAGGAGGGCAACGAGGCAGATGGTGACCAGGACCAGGAGGCTGTGGCGTACCTGGGCCGGGAGGTAGAGAGGGACCAGGACCTAGAAGTGGAGGTATCCAGGGCCAAGAGCCAGAGGGGGACCAGGGCCTGGAAGCCTAGTGGCACCAGGACAGGTAGGCAGAGGGGCATCAGGTCCAGGAGGCAGAATCTTACCTGGGCAAGGAGACGGGGGGCCTAGGGCTAGGAGCTAGAGGGTACTCAGTGCCGGGACGGAGAGAGACCCAAGGTGCTGGAGGTAGAAGGAAATCAGGCCCAGAAGGCAGAAGGGGACCGAGGCAGATCGTCTGAGTGGAGCCAGGGCCAGAATACAGAGGGATACCGGGGCCGGGAGGCAAAGTGGGACCGGGGCTGAAAATTGGGAGGGACCAGGGTAGAGAGGCAGAAGGGGACCTGGGCCAGGAGACCGAGTAGGACCAAGGATGGGAGGCATGGGGGACCGTGGCTGGGAGACAGAGGGGGATCCGGGTCGGGAGGCAGTAGGGTACCTTGGACGGGAAGCAGAGGGGGACCAGGGCCTGGAGGGAGGGAGACCCAAGGGCCTGAAGGTAGAAGGAGACCAGGGACGGAAAGCACAGAGGGACCAGGGTCGTGACCAGTGTGGGGCGGCAGAGGGTGACCAGGGCCAGGAGGCAGAGGTGTTCATGGGACGGGGGACAGGGGGACAAAGGCAGGGAAGCAGAGGTGAACCAGGGCATGGAGGCAGAGTGGGATCAGTGTGGGGAAACAGAGGGGCACCAGGGCCACGAGGCAGAGGAGTCCCCGGTCCGGTAGACAGGGGGGGACAAGGTCTGGGAAGCTGAGGGTTACCTGATTGGGAAGACGGGTGGATCAGGTACGGGAGGCAGGGGGACCAAGACACGAGGGAGAGGGGTCCCAGGCAGGATGGAGAGAGGTCCCAGGGCCTGGAGGTAGAGGGAGACGAGTGCTGGCAGGCAGAGGAGGACAAGGGCAGGGTGGCAGTGGGGAAACTAGGACTGAAAAGCTGGGGGAGACAAGGGCCTGGAGGTAGGGAGGGACAGGGCTAGGAGACAGAGGGGTACCTGCGCCACGAAACGGGGGACCAGGGCCGGAAGGCAGAGGGGGACCAGGGCCGGGAGGCAGAGGGGAACCAGGGCCAGTAGACAGGGAGACCAGGGCCGGGTGGCAGAGGGGTACCAGGGCGGGGAGCCAGGGGAACCAGGGCCGGGATGTATAGTGGTACCTAGGCCGGGAGACAGAGGGAGTAGAGCCTGGAGGCTGAAGCGGACCAGGGCCGGCAAGCTGAGGGGAACCAGGGCCACGAGGCCGAGGGGGACCAGGGCCAGGAAACGGGGACCAGGGCCCGCAGGTAGGGCGGTACCTCTGCTTCCCTACCCTTGTTCCCCTTGCTTCTCGGATGTAAAGGGGAACTAGGGCTGAAAGGTAGAAAAGGACTGGGGACGAGAGGCACGGGCGGACCAAGGCAGGCTGACAGAAGGGTACCTGACCTGGGAGGCAGAGGGAACCAGGGCCGAGAAGCGGGAGGGACAAGGGCAGGCAGGCAGAGGGGTCCCTGGGCCAGGAGGCAGAGGGGTACCAGAGCCGAGAAGTGGCGAGGACCAGGGCGTGTAGGCAGAGGGATACTTGGGCTGGGAAACAGAACCTAGGCCGGGAGGTAGAGGGTCCTTGGGCCATGACGGGAGAGGGGCCAGGGAATAGAAGTAGAGTGCGAACAGGGGGACCAAAGCCCGGCGGTAGAGGGGACACATGGCCAGGACGGAGAGAGACCCAGTGACCTGGAGGTAGACGGAGACCAGGGCCCGGAGGCTCAAAGGGACCAGGGCCGGGAAGTAGAGGGCGACCAGGGCCTGGCAGCAGAGGCGGACCAGTGTCGTGAGGCAGAGGGGTACCTGGGCCTGTAGACAAGGGTACCGAGGCCGGTCGGTAGAGGGAAATCCAGGGCCGGGACGGAGAGATGGGCCAGGGTCTGGAGGAAGAGGCAGACCAGGGCTGGCGGGTACAAGGGGATCAGTGCCGGGAAACACTGGGGGAGCAGGGCCCGGAGTTACGAGGCGACGAGGGCTGGGAGTGACCGGGGCACCAATGCCGGTAGTCAGAGGGCGACCAGGTCCGGACAGAAGATGGGGACGAAGGCAGGGAGGTAGATGGGACCTAGGGCCAGAGGGAGAAGGGGACCGGGGCCAGAATGTAAGGTGGGACCAATGCTGAAAGGCAGTGGGGTATCAGGGCCAGGAGGCAGAAGGGGACCATGGCTTGGAGGCAAAAGGATACATTGGCCGGGAGACAGGGGGATCAGGGCCGGTTGGTAGATGGGACCCAGGGCCGGGCTGTAGAGAGACCCAAGGGCCTGGAGGTAGAGGGAGACCAGGCCCGGTAGGCAGAGAGGGACCAGGGCCGGGAGGCAGAGAGGGACCAGGGCCGGGAGGCAGAGAATGACCTGGGCTGGGAGGCACAGAAGGACCTGTGCAGGGAGGCAGAGGGGGACCAGGGCGGGGAGGGCAGAGGGGGACCAGGGCCAGCAGGCAGAGGGTTACCTGGGTCGGGAAATGGGGGACCAGGGAATGATGGCAGAGAGATACCTGGGCCAGGAGACGGGGGACTGGGGCCGGGAGGTAGAGGGGACCCAGGGCCGGGACAGAGAGAGACCCAAGGGGCTGGAGGTAGAAGGTGACCAGGGCCGGGAAGCACAGAAAGACCAGGGCCAGGAGGCAGAAGAGTACCTGGGCCCGGATGCAGGGAGACCAGGGCCGGGAAGCAGAGGTGTACCTGGGCCGGGAGTCAGAGGGGGAGCAGGGCATGCTGGCAGAGTGTGACCAGGGCCAGGAGGCATAAAGGTACCTGGGCTGGGAGACAGGGGCACCAGGCCCGGGAGGCACGGGGAGACCTGGGACCGGGGAACAGGGGACCAGGGCCTGGAGGTTGAGCGGTACCAGAGTCGGGAGACAGGGGGATCAGGGCCAGGTGGTGGAGGGGACCCATGGCCGGGAAGTAGAGAGACCCAAGGGTCTGGAGGTAGAGGGAGTCTAGGTACAGGAGGCGTAGTGGCACCTGGGCTGGGGGGCAGAGGGGGACCAGGCCTGGGAGCGACAAGGAGACGAGGGCTGGGAAGACCCAGGTCATCAATACCGCTAGGGCAGAGAGGGACCAGGTCCGGGCGAAAGATGGGGAGTAAGGTGGGGAGGTAGAGGGGACCTAGGGCTGGAGGGAGAAGGGGACCAGGGATGGAAAGTTGGCAGGGGGACCAGTGTCAGAAAGGAAAGTGGGGTCAGGGCTGAAAGGCAGAGGGGTCCAGGGCCGAGTGATTGGTGGGACCAGGACAGAGAGGCATATGGGGACCAAGGCCAGGAGGCCGAATCATACCTGGGCAACGAGACGGTGTGGCTTATGCCAGGAGCTAGAGAGTACTCAAGGCCGGGACGGAGAGAGACCCAAGGTGCTGGAGATAGAAGGAGATAAAGCCCAGGAGGCAGAGGGGGACCAGGGCAGATCGTCAGAGTGGGACCAGGGCCAGAAGACAGAGGGATACCGGGGCCGGGAGGCAAAGTGGGACCGGGGCTGAAAATTGGGAGGGACCAGTGTATAGAGACAGAAGGGGACCAGGGCCAGGATACCGAGGGGAACCAAGGATGGGAGGGAAGGGGAACCGTGGCAGGGAAACAGAGGGGGGTCCGGGCCGGGAGGCAGTAGGGCACCTTGGCCGTAAGGCAGAGGAGGACCAGGGCCTGGAGGCATAGTGTTTCCAGGGCAGGTATTCAGAGGGGGACCAGGGCCAGAAGGCAAAAGGGTACCTGGACCGGGATGCAGGGAGATCAAGGCTGGGGGTCAGAGGGGTAACTGGGCCGAGACATGGGGAAGCAGGGCAGGGAGGCAGAGGGTGACGAGGACCAGGAGTCTGTGGCGTACCTGGGCCGGGAGGTAGAGAGGCACCAGGACCTAGAAGTGGGGGTGTGCAGGGCCAAGGGGCAGAGGGGGACCAGGGCCTGGAGGCCTAGTGGTACCAGGACAGGTATTCAGAGGGGGATCAGGGCCAGAAGGCAGAGGGGTACCTGGGCCGGGATACAGGGGTACCTGGCCCTGGAGGCAAAGGGGAACCAGGGCCGAGAAACAGGGCGGTACCAGGGAAAGGGGGCAGAAGGGGACCAGGGTGCGAAGACAGAGGGGGACCAGGGTCGGGAGGTATTGAGGTCCCTGGGCCGGGAGACAGGTGGACCCGGGCCCCGAGGAAGAGGGGACCAAGGGCCGGGATGGAGAGAGACCCAAGGGCCTGGGGATAGAAAGAAACTAAGTCCGGGCTGCACAGAGGGACCACGGACGGGAGGCAGAGGGTGACCTGGGCCAGGAAGGAGAGGGGTAGCTGAAACGGGAGGCAAAGGGGGACCAGGACAGAGAAGCAGCGGCGACAAGGGCAGGGAGGCTAAGGGGGACCAGGTCCGGGAGGCCGAGGGAGACCAGAGCCTGGAGGCGGAGTGAGACCAGGACTAAGAGGCAGAGGATTACCTGGACCAGGAAACAGAGGGACCAAGGCCAAGAGGTAGGCGTGACTCGGGGCCAGGATTGAGAGAGGGACCAGGGCAAGGAAGGTGAGGGAGACCAGGGCTAGGAGGCACAGAGGAACAAGGGCTGGGAGCCAAATGGGGATCAAGGGAGACAGAGGGGGACCAGGGCCAGGAGGCAGAGGGGTACCTGGGCCGTGAGGCAAAGTGGGACCAGGGTCGAGAAGCAGGGGCGACAAGGGTAGGGAGGCAGAGGGGTACCAGGGTTGGGAAACTTAGGAGCATCAGGGCCAGTAAGTAGTTAGGGACCAGGGCAGGTAGGCAGAGGGGGACCAGGGCCAGGAGGCCAAGGCTACCTAGGCCGGGAGTTTGGGGAACCGGGCTGGGAGGCAGAGGAGGACCACTGCTGGGAGGCCGATGGGGACCAAGGCAGGTAGACTGAGGGGTACCTGGACCAGGAGGCAGGGGGACCAGGGCAGGGAGGCAGAGGTGACCCTGGGCCAGACACAGGGAGACCAGAGCCGAGAGGCAGAGGGGGACCAGGGCTGAGTGGTGACGGTGGGCAGGGACCGGAAAGCAGAAGGGAGCCTGGGCCAGGAGACAGGGGCACCACGGCCTAGAGGCAGAGGGGTCCAGGGTCAGGAGACGGGCAGCAGGGCCGGGTGCTATATCGGACCCAGCGCTGGGACGGAGAGGGGGACCCAGGCCTGGAGGCAGAGGGGGACCCGGCCTGAAGGCATAGCGGGACCAGAGCAGGTAGGAAGAGGGGGACCAGGGCCAGGAGGCAGAGGGGTACCTGGACCGGGAGATGGGGGACCAGGGCCGGGAGGCAGAGGGGGACCAGGGCTGCGAGGCAGATGGCGACCAGGGCAGGTAGGCAGAGGGGCACCAGGGCTAGGAGGCAGACGGTTATCTGAGCCGGGAGACGGCAGACCAGGGCTGAGAGGCAGTGCGGGACCACGGCCGGGAGGCAGAGGGGTACCTGGGCCAGGAGGCAGGGGGAGCAGGGCAGGGAGGCAGAGGGATACCTGGACCAAGAGGCAGGGGGATGAGGACAGGGAGGCAGAGGTGTCCCTTGGCCAGACACAGGGGGAACAGAGCCGAGAGGCCACGGGAGGCAAGGACCGGGAGGCAGAAGGCAGCCTGGCCCGGGAGACTGGGGGACCACGGCCTAGCGGCACAGTGGGACCAGGTCCAGGAAGCGGGCAGCAGGGCCGGGTGGTATAGCGGACCCAGGGCTGGGACGGAGAGGGCGACCCAGGCCTGGAGGCTGAAGGGGACCCGGGTCTGGAGGCATAGTGGGACCAGGGCAGGAAGGAAGAGGGGGACCAGGGTCAGAAGGCAGAGGGGTACCTGGACCAGGAGCCAGGAGGGTCAGGGCTGAATGGCAGAGTGGGACCAGGGCCAGAAGGCAGATGGGGACGAGGACGGTTAGGCCGAGGGGGACCAGGGCCCGGAGGCAGAGTGGTACCTAGTCCGGCAGACGGGAATCAAGACCGGGAGGCAGAGGGGTAAATGGGCCGAGAGAAGGGGAACCAGGACCAGGAGGCAGAGGGTGACCTTTGCCTGGGGTCAGAGGCGTAACTGGGCCTGGAGGCAGAGAGGGGCCAGGGCTGGGAGGCAGCGGGGACCAAGTAGGGAAGCAGAGGGGTATCTGGGCCAGTAAACGGGAACCAGGACAGATAGGCAGAGGAGACCCCGGGCCGGGAAGGAGAGAAAACCAAGGGTCTGGAGGCAGAGAGGGACCAGGGTAGAGAGGCGAGAGAGACCAGGACAGGGAGGCCGAAGGCGACCAGGGCCAGGAGGCAGAGGTGGAGTATGGCCGGGAGGCAGAGGGGTACCTGGACTGGGAAGCGGGTCCCTGCCCAGGAGGTGGAGTGGTACCAGGACCAGGACATAGGGGGACCCGGGCCGGTTGGTAGAGGGGACCCAGGGCCGGAAATAAGTGAGGGACCAGGAACTTGAGGAAAAGGAAGACCAGGGCCGGGAAGCAGGGGGCGACGAGGAAGGGGACCCAGGGCCGGGACAGAGGGAGACCCAAGGGGCTGGAGGTAGAAGGAGACCAGGGCCGGGAGGCACAGAAAGACCAGGGCCGGGAGACAGAGGGGGACAAGGGCAGGCTGGCAGAGTGGGACCAGGGCCAGGAGGCAGAAGGGTACCTGTGGCGGGAGACAGGGAGACCAGGGCCGGGAAGCAGAGGGGGACGAGGGCAGGCTGGCAGAGTGTGACCAGGGCCAGGAGGCAGAAGGGTACCTGGGCTGGGAGACAGGGGCACCAGGGCCGGGAGGCAGGGGGAGACCTGGACCGGGGAACAGGGTTACCAGGGCCTGGAGGTAGAGCGGTACCCGGGTCGGGAGACAGGGGGATCAGGGCCAGGTAGTGGAGGGGGCCCAGGGCCGGGAAGGAGAGAGACACAAGGGTCTGGAGGTAGACGGAGTCTAGGTCCAGGAGGCAGAGTGGCACCTGTCCCGGGGGTCAGAGGGGGACCAGGGCCGGGAGCTCCAAGGAGATGAGGGCTGGGAGGACCCAGTTCATCAATACCGCTAGGTAGAGAGGGACCAGGTCTGGGCGGAAGATGGGGAGTAAGGCGGGGAGGTAGAGGGGACCTAGGGCTGGAGGGAGAAGGGGACCAGGGATGGAAGGTTGGCAGGGGGACCAGGGTCTGAAAGTAAAGTGGGGTCAGGGCTGAAAGGCAGAGGGGTCCAGGGCCGAGAGGCATATGGGGACCAAGGCCAGGAGCTAGAGGGTACTCAGGGCCGGGACGGAGAGAGACCCAAGGTGCTGGAGGTAGAAGGAAATCAGGCCCAGGATGCAGAGGGGGAACAGGGCAGATCGTCAGAGTGAAAACAGGGCCAGAAGACAGAGGGATACCGGGGGCGGGAGGCAAAGTGGGACCGGGGCTGAAAATTGGGAGGGACCAGGGTAGAGAGGCAGAAGGGGACCAGGGCCATGAGGCCGAGGGGGATCAAGGATGGGAGGCAAGGGGGACCGTGGCTGGGAGACAGAGGGGGATCCGGGCCGGGAGGCAGTAGGGTACCTTGGCCGGGAGACAGAGGGGGACCAGGGCCTGGAGGCATAGTGGTTCCAGGGCAGGTATTCAGAGGGGTACCAGGGTCAGAGGTCAGAAGGGTACCTGGACCGGGATGCAGGGAGATCAAGGCTGGGGGTCAGAGGGTTAACTGGGCCGAGAGATGGGGAAGCAGGACAGGGAGGCAGAGGGTGACCAGGACCAAGAGACTGTGGCCTGCCTGGGCCGGAAGGTCGAGAGGGACCGGGAACTCGAAGTGGGGTTGTCCAGGGCCAAGAGGCAGAGGGGGCCAGGGCCTGGAGGCCTAGAGGCACCAGGACAGGTAGGCAGAGGGGGATCAGGGCCAGAAGGCAGAGGGGTACCTGGGCCGGGTGACAGGGGACCTGGTCATGGAGGCAAAGGGGAACTAGGGCCGAGAAGCAGGGCGGTTCCAGGGAAGGGAGTCAGAGGGGGACCAGGGTGGGAAGGCAGAGGGGGACCAGGGTCGGGGAGGTATTGCGGTGCCTGGGACGGGAGACAGGTGGACCAGGGCCAGGAGGTAGAGCGGACCAAGGGCCGGGATGGAGAGAGACCCAAGGGCCTTGGGATAGAACGAAACTAAGTTCGGGCTTCTCAGAGGGACCAGGGAAGGGAGGCAGAGGGTGACCTGGGCCAGGAAGCAGAGGGGTACCTTAGACGGGAGACAAAGTGGGACCAGGACGGAGAAGCAGCGGGGACAAGGGCAGGGAGGCTGAGGGGAACCAGGTCCTGGAGGCCGAGGGAGAACAGAGCCTGGAGGCGGAAAGGGACCAGGACTAGGAGGCAGAGGAGTACCTGGACCAGGAAACAGAGGGACCAGGGCCAGGAGGTAGGCGAGACCCGGGACCAGGATCGGGAGAGGGACCAGGGCATGGTGGTTGAGGGAGACCAGGGATAGGAGACACAGAGGAACAAGGGCTGGGAGCCATATGTGGATCAAGTGAGACAGAGGGGACCAGGGCCAGGAGGCAGAGGGGTACGTGGGCCGTGAGGCAACGTGGGACCAGGGTGGAGAAGCAGGGGCGTCAAGGGCCGGGAGGCAGAGAGGTACCAGGTTTGGGAAACTGAGGAGCACCAGGGCCAGTAAGTAGATGGGGACCAGGGCAGCTAGGCAGACGGGGACCAGGGCCAGGAGGCACAGGGATTACCTGGGCCGGGAGTTCGGGGACCCGGGCTGGGAGGCAGAGCAGGACCTGTGCTGGGAGGCAGATGGGGACCAAGGCAGGTAGGCAGAGAGATACCTCGACCAGGAGGTAGGGGGACCAGCGCAGGGAGGCAGAGGTTACCCAGGGTCAGACACTGGGGGACCAGAGCCAAGAGGCAGAGGGGGCCCATGGCTGAGTGGTGACGGTTGGCAGGGACCGGGAAGCAGAAGGGAGCCTAGGCCAGGAGACAGGGGGATCCACGGCCTTGTGGCAGAGGGGGACCAGGGTCAGGAGACGGGCAGCAGGGCCGGGAGGTATATCGGACACAGCGCTGAGACGGAGAGGGGGACCCAGGCCTGGAGGCAGAGTCGGACTCCGTGCTTGAAGGCATAGTGGCACCAGAGCAGGTAGGATGAGGGGGACCAGGGTCAGGAGGCAGAGGGGTACCTGGGCCGGGAAATAGGGGACCAGGGCCGGGAGGTCGAGGGGGATCAGGGGTGGGAGGCAGATGGCGACCTGGGCAGGTAGGCAGAGGGGCACCAGGGCCAGGAGGCAGAGGGTGACCAGGGCCAGGGGTCTGAGGCGTACCTGAGCCGGGAGGCAGAGAGGAACCAAGGCTGGGAAGCAAAGGGGGACGAGGGCCAGGAGGCAGAGGGGTACCCCCACCGGGAGGCAGATGGGGACAAGGGCTGAGTGGCGCTCGGGACCAGGGCAGGGAGACAGAAGTGGACTAGAACTGGGAGGCAGAGGGGGACCAGGGCAGTGTGGCAGAGGGGTACCTGGGCTGGGAGACGGAGTCCCGGTCTGATAGCCTGAAGGGGACCTAGTACAGGAGTCACTTGGGGATCTTGGCCAGGTGGCAGAAGGAGATCAGGACTGAGAGGCCTTGGGGACCAGGGAAGGGGGCAGAGGGGGACCAGGACTGGAAGGCAGAGGGTTACCTGGCCTAGGAGGCAGAGGGGAATCAGGCTCAAGAGGCAGAGGGTACCTGGGCCGATGCTCGGGTGGTGGACTTGGCCGGGGAGGCAGAGAGGGACCTGGGTGATAGACTGGGGGACCAATGCCGGGAGGTAGAGGGGACCAGGGCCGGCACGGAGAGAGACCCAATGGCCTGGAGGTAGAAGTAGACCAGAGCCAGGTAGTAGCAGAGGGACCAGGGCCAGTAGGCAGGGGGAACCAGTTGTTGGCAGCAGAAGGGGGCCAGGGCCAGGAGGCAGAAGGGTACCTGGGCCAGGAGACGGGGACCAGGGCCGGGAGGTAGAGGGGACCCAGGGCCAGGAGGGAGAGAGACCCAAGAGCTTGAAGGTAGAAGGGAACCAGGGACGGAAAGTACAGAGGGATCAGGGTCATGATGTAGAGGTTGACTAGTGCTGGGCTGCAGAGGGTGACCAGGGCCAGGAGTCAGAGGGTTTCATGGGCCAGGGGACAGGGGGACAAGGGCAGGGAGGCAGATTGGAACCAGGGCATGGAGGCAGAGTGCGAAGAGTGTGGGGAAGCAGAGGGGGACCATGGCCACGAGGCAGAGGAGTACCCTGCCCGGAAGACAGGGGGGACCAGGTCTGGGAGGCTGAGGGGTACCTGATTGGGAAGAAAGATGGACCAGGTCCTGGAGGCAGGGGGACCTAGGACACGAGGAAGAGGGGACCCAGGCCGGATGGAGAGAGGGGCCAGGGCCTGGAGGTAGAGGGAGACGAGTGCTGGCAGACAGAGGGGATCCAGGGCAGGGTGGCAGTGGGGAGATCAAGAATGAGAAGCCGGGGCGGACAAGGGCCTGGAGGAAGGGAGGGACAGGGCTAGGAGACAGAGGGGTACCTGCGCCAGGAGACGGGGGACCAGGGCCGGAATGCAGGGGGGGACCAGGGCAGGGGGACAGGGGGAGGAGGGCCTGGAGGCTGAGGGGGACCAGGGCCTGGAAACGGTGACCCGGGCCCGCATATAGGGCGGTACCTCTGCTTCCCTACCCTTCTTCCCCTTGCTACTCGGATGTAAAGGGGAAGTAGGGCTGAAACGCCGAGGGAGACCGAGGACGAGAGGCACGGGTGGACCAAGGCAGACTGGCAGAGGGGTACCTGGGCTGGGAGGCAGAGGGAACCAGTGCCGAGAAGCGGGAGGGACAAGGGCAGGGAGGCAAAGGGGTCCCTGGGCCAGGAGGGAGAGGGGTACCAGAGCCGAAAAGTGGCGAGGACCAGGGCGGGTAGGCAGAGGGGTACCTGGGCTGGGATTCAGAACCAAGGCCGGAAGGTAGAGGGTCCTTGGGCCATGACGGAGAGAGGGGCCAGGGCCTAGAAGTAGAGTGCGAACAAGGGGACCAAGGCCCGGCTGTAGAGGGGACACATGGCCAGGACGGAGAGAGACCCAGTGACCTGCAGGAAGACGGGGACCAGGGCCCGGAGGCTCAAAGGGGCCAGGGCCGGGAAGCAGAGGGTGACCATGGCCTGGCAGCAGAGGGGGACCAGTGAAGGGAGGCAGAAGGGTACCTGGGCCTGTAGAAAGGGATACCTAGGCCGTTAGGTAGAGGGAGACCAGGGCCGGGAGGCAGAGAGGGACCAGGGTCGGGAGGCAGAGAATTTACTGGGCTGGAAGGCACAGAGGGACCTGGGCAGAGAAGCAGAGGGGGACCAGGGCGGGGAGGCAGAGGGGGACCAGGGCCAGGAGGCAGAGGGTTACCTGGGTCGGGAGATGGGGGACCAGGGCATGATGGCCGAGAGATACCTGGGCAAGGAAACGGGGGACTAGGGCCGGGAGGTAGAGGGGACCGAGGTCCGGGAAAAAGAGAGACCCAAGGGGCTGGAGGTAGAAGGAGACGAGGGCCGGGAGGCACAGAAAGACCAGGGCCGGGAGACAGAGGGGGACCAGGGCAGGCTGGCAGAGTGGGACCAGGGCCAGGAGGCAGAAGGGTACATGGGCCGGGAGACAGGGAGACCAGTGCCGGGAGTCAGAGGTGAACCTGGGTCGGGAGGCAGAGGGGGACCAGGGCAGGCTGGCAGAGTGTGACCGGGGCCAGGAAGCATAAGGGTACCTGGGCTGGGAGACAGGGGTACCAGGGCCGGGAGGCAGGGGGAGACCTGGACCGGGGAACAGGGGGACCAGGGCCTGGAGGTAGAGCGGTACCAGGGTCGGGAGGCAGGAGGATCAGGGCCAGTTGGTGGAGGGGACCCAGGGCCGGGAAGGAGAGAGACACAAGGGTCTGGAGGTAGACGGAGTCTAGGTCCAGGAGGCAGAGTGGCACCTGGGCCGGGGGGCAGAGGGGGACCAGGACCGGGAGCTCCATGGAGACGCGGGCTGGGAAGACCCAGGTCATCAATAGTGCTAGGCAGAGAGGGACCAAGTCTGGGCGGAAGACGGGGAGTAAGGCGGGGAGGTAGATGGGACCTAGGGCTGTAGGTAGAAGGGGACCAGGGATGGAAGGTTGGCAGGGGGACCAGGGTCAGAGAGTAAAGTGGGGTTAGGGCTGAAAGGCATAGGGGTCCAAGGCCGAGATCCTGGGGGGACGAGGGCAGAGAGACATATGGGGACCAAGGCCAGGAGGCAGAATCGTAACTGGGCAAGGACACGGGGAGACTAGGGCCAGGAGCTAGAGTGTACTCAGTGTCGGGACGGAGAGACACCCAAGGTGCTGGAGGCAGAAGGAGATCAGGCCCAGGAGGCAGAGGGGGACCAGGGCAGATCGTCAGAGTGGGAACAGGGCCAGAAGACAGAGGGATACCGGGGTCGGGAGACAAAGTGGGACCGGGGCTGAAAATTGGGAGGGACCAGGTTAGAGAGGAAGAAGGGGACCAGGGCCAGGAGGCCGGGGGGGACCAAGGATGGGAGGCAAGGGGAACCGTGGCTGGAAAACAGAGGGAGAACCGGGCCGGGAGGCAGTAAGGTACCTTGGCCGGGGGCAGAGGGGGACCAGGGCCTGGAGGCATAGTGGTTCCAGGGCAGGTATTCAGAGGGGATACCAGGGCCAGAAGGCAGAAGGGTACCTGGACCGGGATGCAGGGAGATCAAGGCTGGGGGTCAGAGGGTTAACGGGCCGAGAGATGGGGAAGCAGGGCAGGGAGGCAGAGGGTGACCAGGATCAGGAGGCTGTGGCGTACCTGGGCCGGGAGGTAAAGAGGGACCAGGACCTAGAAGTGGGGGTGTCCAGGGCGAGGACGCAAAGGGGGACCAGGGCCTGGAGGCCTAGTGGCACCAGGACAGGTAGGCAGTGGGGGATCAGGGCCAGAAGGCAGAGGGGTACCTGGGTCGGTTGACAGGGGGACCTGGTCTGGGAGGTAAAGGGGAACCAGGGCCGAGAAGCAGGGCGGTACCAGGGAAGGGAGGAAGAAGGGGGACCAGGGTGGGAAGGCAGAGGGGGACCAGGGTCGGGAGGTATTGAGTTGCCTGGCCCGGGAGACAGGTGGACCAGGGCCAGAAGGTAGAGGGGACCAAGGGCCGGGATGGAGATAGACCCAAGGGCCTGGGTATAGAAAGAATCTAAGTCCGGGCTTCACAGAGGGACCAGGGACTGGGGGCAGATGGTGACCTCGACCAGGAAGCAGAGGGGTACCTGAGACTAGAGGCAAAGGGGGACCAGGACGGAGAAGAAGCGGCGACAAGGGCAGGGAGGTTGAGGGGGACCAGGTCCGGGAGGCCGAGGGAGACCAGAGCCTGGAGGCGGAGAGGGAAAAAGGACTAGGAGGCAGAGGAGTACCTAGACCAGGAAACAGAGGGACCAGGGTCAGGAGGTAGGCTTGAGTCGTGGCCAGGATCGAAAGAGGGACCAGAGCATGGAGGTTGAGGGAGACCAGGGCTAGGAGGCACAGAGGAACAAGGGCTGGGAGCCAGATGGTGCTCAAGGGAGACAGAGGGGGACCCGGGCCAGGAGGCAGTGGGGTTCCTGGGCCGTGAGGCAATGTGATTCCAAGGTCGAGAAGCAGGGGAGACAAGGGCAGGGAGGCAGAGGGGTACCAGGGTTGGGAAACTGAGGAGCACCTGGGCCAGTACGTAGATGGGGACCAGGACAGGTAGGCAGAGGGGGACCAGGGCCAGGAGGCCCAGGGGTACCTGGGCCGGGAGTTCGGGGACCCGGGCTGGGAGGCAGAGGAGGACCAGTGCTGGGAGGCTGATGGGGACCAAGGCAGGTAGGCAGAGGTGTACCTGGACCGGGAGGCAGGGGGACCAGGGCAGGGAGGCAGAGGGATCCCTGGGACAGACACAGGGGGAGCAGAGCTGAGAGGCAGAGTGTTACCAGGGTCGAGTGGTGCGGTCGGCAGGGACCCGGAAACAGAAGGGAACCCGGGCCAGGAGACAGGGGGAGCACGGCCTATAGGCAGAGGGGACCAGGGTCTGGAGACGGGCAGCAGGGCCCGGTGCTATATCGGAATCAGTGCTGGGACCGAGAGGGGGACCCAGGCCTGGAGGCAGAGGGGGATCCGGGCTTGAAGGCATAGTGGGACCAGAGCAGGTAGGAAGAGGGGGACTAGGGCCAGGAGGCACAGGGGTACCTGGGCCGGGAAATGGGGGACCAGGGCCGGGAGGCAGATGGGGACCAGGGCTGGGAGGCAGATGGCGACCAGGGCAGGTAGGCAGAGGGGCACCAGGGCCAGGAGGCAGAGGGTTATCTGAGCCGGGAGACGGGGGACCAGGGCTGGGAGGCAGTGCGCGACCACGGCCGGGAGAAGAGGGGTATCTGGGCCAGGAGGCAGGGGGAGCAGAGTAGGGAGGCAGAGGAATACCTGGACCAAGAGGCAGGGGGATCAGGACAGGGAGGCAGAAGTGTCCATGGGCCAGACCCAGGGGGGACCAGAGGCCGAGAGGCGACGGGGGGCAAGTACCGGGAGGCAGAAGTGAGCCTGGGCCGGAAGACTGAGGGGGGGACCTGGTCTGGGAGGAAAAGGGGAATCAGGGCCGAGAAGCAGGGAGGTACCAGGGAAGGGAGTCAGAGGGGGACCAGGGTGGGAAGGCAGAGGGGGACCAGGGTCGGTAGGTATTGAGGTTCCTGAACCGGGAGACAGGTGGACCAGGGTCAGGAGGTAGAAGGGACAAAGGGCCGGGAAGGAGAGACACCCAGGTGCCTGGGGATAGAAAGAAACGTAGTCCTGGCTTCACAGAGGGACCAGGGACTGGGGGTAGAGGGTGACCTGGGCAAGGAAGCAGAGGGGTACCTGAGACGGGAGGCAAAGGGGGACCAGGACGGAGAAGCAGCGGCGACAAGGGCAGGGAGGCTGAGGGGGACCAGGTCCGGGAGGCCGAGGGAGACCAGAGCCTGGAGGCGGAGAGGGACCAGGACTAGGAGGCAGAGGAGTACCTGGACCAGGAAACAGAGGGACAAGGGTCAGGAGGTAGGCGTGACCAGTGGCCAGGATTGAGAGAGGGACCAGGGCTTGGAGGGTGAGGGAGACCAGGGCTTGGAGGCAGAGGGGTACCTGGGCCGTGAGGCAAAGTGGGACCAGCGTCGAGAAGCAGGAGCTACAAGCGCAGGGAGGCAGAGGGGTGCCAGGGTTGGGAAACTGAGGAGCACCAGGGCCAGTAAGTAGATGGGGACCAGGGCAGGTAGGCAGAGGGGGATCAGGGCCAGGAGGCACAGGGGTACCTGGGCCTGGAGTTCGGGGACCCGGGCTGGGAGGCAGAGGAGGAAAAGTGCTGGGAGGAAGATGGGGACCAAGGCAGTTAGGCAGAGGGGTACCTGGACCAGGAAGCAGGGGGACCAGGGCAGGGAGGCCGAGGTGTACCTGGGCCAGACACAGGGGGACCAGAGCTGAGAGGCAGAGAGGGACCAGGGCCGAGTGGTGACGGTGGGCAGGGACCGGGAAGCAGATGGGAGCCTGGGCCAGGGGACAGGGCGACCACGGCCTAGAGGCAGAGGGGGACCAGTGTCAGGAGACGGGCAGCAGGGCCGGGTGGTATATTGGGCCCAGCTCTGGGACGGAGAGGGGGACCCAGGCCTTGAGTCAGAGGGGGACCCGGGCTTGAAGGCATTGTGGGACCAGAGTAGGTAGGAAGAGGGGGACCAGGGCCAGGAGGTAGAGAGGTACCTGGGCCGGGAGATGGGGGACCAGGGCCGGGAGGCAGAGAGGGACCAGGGCTGGGAGGCAGATGGCGACCAGGGCAGGTAGGCAGAGGGGCACCAGGGCCAGGATGCAGAGAGTTATCTGAGCCGGGAGCCGGGGGACCAGGGCTGGGAGGCAGTGCGGGACCACGGCCGGGAGGCAGAGGGGTACCTGGGCCAGGAGGCAGGGGGAGCAGGGCAGAGAGACAAAGGGATACCTGGACCAAGAGGCAGTGGGATCAGGACAGGGAGGCAGAGGTGTCCCTGGGCCAGACCCAGGGGGACAAGAGCCGAGAGGCGACGGGGGGCAAGGAACAGGAGGCAGAAGGGAGCCTGCGCCGGGAGACTGGGGATCCGCGGCCGAGAGGCCCGGGATGGAGAGAGATCCAAGGGCCTGGGTATAGAAAGAATCTAAGTCCGGGCTTCACAGAGGGACCAGGGACTGGGGGCAGAGGGTGACCTCGGCCAGGTAGCAGAGGGGTACTTGAGACGGGAGGCAAAGGGGGACCAGGACGGAGAAGAAGCGGCGACAAGGGCAGGGAGGTTGAGGGGGACCAGGTCCGGGAGGCCGAGGGAGACCAGAGCCTGGAGGCGGAGAGGGAAAAGGACTAGGAGGCAGAGGAGTACCTGGACCAGGAAACAGAGGGACCAGGGTCAGGAGGTAGGCTTGAGCCGTGGCCAGGATCGAAAGAGGGACCAGAGCATGGAGGTTGAGGGAGACCAGGGCTAAGAGGCACAGAGGAACAAGGGCTGGTAGCCAGATGGGGATCAAGGGAGACAGAGGGGGACCAGGGCCAGGAGGCAGTGGGGTTCCTGGGCCGTGAGGCAATGTGATTCCAGGGTCGAGAAGCAGGGGCGACAAGGGCAGGGAGGCAGAGGGGTACCAGGGTTGGGAAACTGAGGAGCACCTGGGCCAGTAAGTAGATGGGGACCAGGACAGGTAGGCAGAGGGGGACCAGGGCCAGGAAGCACAGGGGTACCTGGGCCGGGAGTTCGGGGACCCGGGCTGGGAGGCAGAGGAGGACCAGTGCTGGGAGGCTGATGGGGACCAAGGCAGGTAGGCAGAGGGGTACCTGGACCAGGAGGCAGGGGGACCAGGACAGCGAGGCAGAGGGATCCCTGGGACAGACACAGGGGGAACAGAGCTGAGAGGCAGAGTGTTACCAGGGCTGAGTGGTGCGGTCGGCAGGGACCCGGAAACAGAAGGGAACCTGGGCCAGGAGACAGGGGAACACGGCCTATAGGCAGAGGGGACCAGGGTCAGGAGACGGGCAGCAGGGCCCGGTGCTATATCGGAATCAGCGCTGGGACCGAGAGGGGGACCCAGGCCTGGAGGCAGAGGGGGACCCGGGCTTGAAGGCATAGTGGGACCAGAGCAGGTAGGAAGAGGGGGACTCGGGCCAGGAGGCACAGGGGTACCTGGGCCAGGAAATGGGGGACCAGGGCCGGGAGGCAGATGAGGACCAGGGCTGGGAGGCAGATGGCGACCAGGGCAGATAGGCAGAGGGGCACCAGGGCCAGGAGGCAGAGGGTTATCTGAGCCGGGAGACGGGGGACCAGGGCTGGGAGGCAGTGCGCGACCACGGCCGGGAGAAGAGGGGTACCTGGGCCAGGAGGCAGGGGGAGCAGAGCAGGGAGGCAGAGGGATACCTGGACCAAGAGGCAGGGGGATCAGGACAGGGAGGCAGAGGTGTCCATGGGCCAGACCCAGGGGGGACCAGAGCCGAGAGGCGACGGGGGGTAAGGACCGGGAGGCAGAAGGGAGCCTGGGCCGGGAGACTGGGGGACCACGGCCTAGAGGTAGAGGGGGACCATGTTCCGGAGGCGGGCAGCAGGGCCGGGTATTATATCAGACCAAGGGCTGGGACGGAGAGGGCTACCCAGGCCTGGAGGCCGAGGGGGACTAGGGCCTGGAGGCATAGTGGGACAAGGGCAGGTAGGAAGAGGGGGACCAGGGCCAGAAGGCAGAGGGGTGCCTGGGCCGGGAGACAGGGGAACCTGGGCTGGACGGCAGAGGGGTACCTGGACCAGGAGACAGGGGGACCAGGTCTGAATGGCCGAGGGGGACCAGGGCCCGGAGGCAGAGTGGCACCTAGGCCGGCAGACGGGAGTATCAGGGCCGGGAGGCAGAGGGGTAACTGGGCCGAGAGAAGGTTAACCAGGGCCAGGAGGCAGAAGGTGACCAGGGCCAGGGGTCCGAGGCGTACCTGGGCCGGAATGCAAAGAGTGACCAGGGATGGGACGCAGCGGGGACCAGGTAGGGAAGCAGAAGGGTATCTGGGCCAGTAAATGGGGACCAGGACAGAGAGGCAGAGGGGACCCATGGCCGGGAAGGAGAGAAATCCAAGGGTCTGGAGGCAGAGAGGGAAAAGGGCCGAGAGGCGGGAGAGACCAGGACAGGGAGGCCGAGGGGGACCAGGGCCAGGAGGCAGAGGTGGACTACGGCCGGGAGGCAGAGGGGTACCTGGACTGGGAAGCGGGTCCAGACCTAGGAGTCCGAGGGGTACCAGGACCAGGATATAGGGGGACCAGGGCCGGTTGGTAGAGGGGACCCATCGCCGGAAAGAAGTGAGGGACCAGGACCCGGTGGTAGAGGAAGACCAGGGCCTAGAAGCAGACGACGACGAGTGTGGGGAAGCACAGGGTGACCAGGGCCTGGAGGCAGAGGGGTACCTGGTCCGGGAGACACGGGGCACCAGGCCCAAGCAGTAGAGTGGGACCAGGGCAGGGAAGCAGAGGGGGCCAAGTGCCAGGAGACAGATGGGTACCTGGGTTGGGAGGTAGAAGGGGACCAGGGCCAGGAGGCAGAGGGGTACCTGAGCCGGGAGGCAGGTGGGGATAAGGGTTGAGTGGCGCTCGGGACCAGGGCGGGGAGACAGAAGTGGATTAGACCTGGGAGGCAAAGGGGGACCAGGACAGGGTGGCAGAGGGCGACTAGTGCCAGGAGGCAGTAGGGGACCTGGGTTGGGAGGTAGAAGGGGCCCAGGGTCAGGAGGCACAGGGGTACCTGAGCCGGGAGGCAGATGGGGACAAGGGCTGAGTGGCGCTCGGGACCAGGGCAGGGAGAAAGAAGTGGACTAGAACTGGGAGGCAGAGGTGGAGCAGGGCAGGGTGGCAGAGGGGTACCTGGGCTGGGAGACGGAGTACCGGTCTCATAGCCTGTAGGGGACCTGGTACAAGAGGCTGTTGGGGATTTTGGCCGGGAGGAAGAGGGAGACCAGGGGTGAGAGGCCTTGGGGACCAGGGCAGGGGGGCAGACGGGGACCAGGACTGGAGGGCAGAGGGGTACCTGGGCTGGGAGGCAGAGGGGAATCAGGGCCAAGAGGCAGAGAGTACGTGTGCCGATGCACAGGGGGGGACGAGGCCGGGGAGGCAGAGAGGGACCTGGGAGGTAGAGGGGACCAGGGCCGTGCGGCACGGAGAGAGACCCAGGGGCCTGGAGGTAGATGGAGACCAGAGCCGGTAGTAGCAGAGGGACCAGGGCCAGTAGGCAGGGGACAACCAGGGGTTGGCAGCAGAAGGGGGCCAGGGTCAGGAGGCAGAAGGGTACCCGGGCCAGGAGACGGGGACCAGGGCCGGGAGGTAGAGGGGACCCAGGGCCAGGAGGGAGAGAGACCCAAGGGCCTGAAGGTAGAAGCAGACCAGGGACGGAAGGCACAGAGGGACCAGGGTAGTGAGTCAGAGGGTGAGCAGTGCGGGGCGGCAAAGGGTGAACAGGAACAGGAGGCAGAGGGGTTCATGGGCCGGGGGACAGGGGGACAAGGGCAGGGAGGCAGAGGGGAACCAGGGTACGGAGGCCGAGTGGGATCAGTGTGGGGAAGCAGGGGGGACCAGGGCCACGAGGCAGAGGAGTAGCCGGCCCGGAAGACATGGGGAACCAGGTCTGGGAGGCAGAGGCGTACCTGATTGGGACGACAGGTGGACCAGGTCCGGGAGTCATTGGGAAATAGGACACGAGGAAGAGGGGACCCAGGCAGGCTGGAGAGAGGGGCCAGGGCCTGGAGGTCGAGGGAGACGAGTACTGGCAGGCAAAGGGGGACAAGGGCAGGGTGGTAGTGGGGAGACGAGGACTGAGAAGCCGGGGGAGACAAGGGCCTGGAGGCAGGGAGGGACAGGGCTACGAGAAAGAGGGGTACCTGCGTTAGGAGACGGGGGACCAGGGCCGGAAGGCAGAGGGGGACCAGGGCCGGGAGGCAGAGAGGAACCAGGGCCAGTAGACGGGGGGGCAGGGCCGGGTGGCAGAGGGGTACCTGGGCCGGATGTCAGGGGAACCAGGACCCGGAGGCTTAGTGGTACCTGGGCCCGGAGACAGGGGGAGTAGGGCCTGGAGGCTGAGGAGTAAAAGGGCCGGCAGAAACCAGCGCCAGGAGCCAGAAGGGGACCTGGACCAGGAAACGGGGACCAGGGCCCGCAGGTAGGGCGGTACCTCTGCATCCCTACCCTTGTTCCCCTTGCTTCTCGGATGTAAAGGGGAACTAGGGCTGAAAGGCTGAGGGGGACCGGGAAAGAGAGGCACGGGTGGACCAAGTCAGGCTGGAAGAGGGGTACCTGGGCTGGGAGGCAGAGGGGACCAGGGTCGAGAAACGGGAGGGTCAAAGGCAGGGAGGCAGAGTTGTCCCGGGGTCAGGGAGCAGAGGGGTACCAGAGCCGAGAAGTGGCGAGGACCAGGGCGGGTACGCAGAGGGGTACCTGGGCTGGGAGACAGAACCTAGGCCGGGAGGTAGAGGGTCCTTGGGCCATGAGGGAGAGAGGGGCCAGGGCCTAGAAGTAGAGTGCGAACCGGGGAACCAAGGCCCGGCGGTAGAGGGGACACATGGCCAGGACGGAGAGAGACCCGGTGACCTGGAGGTAGACGGAGACCAGGGCCCGGAGGCTCAAAGGGACCAGGGCCTGGAAGCAGAGGGTGACCAGGGCCTGGCAGCAGAGGGGGACCAGTGTCGGCAGGCAGAGGGGTACCTGGGCCTGTAGACAGGGGTACCTAGGCCGGTAGGTAGAGGGAATCCAGGGCCGGGACAGAGAGATGGGCCAGAGTCTGGAGGAAGAGGGAGACCAGGGCTGGCAGGTACAAGGGAATCAGTGCCGGGAAACACAGGGTGACCAAGGCCAAGATTTACGAAGTGACAAGGGCTGGGAGTGACCGGGGCACCAATGCCGGTAGTCAGTGGGCGACCAGGTCCGGACAGAAGATGGGGACCAAGGCAGGGAGGTAGATTGGACCTCGGGCCAGAGGGAGAAGGGGACCGGGGCCAGAAAGTAAGGTGGGACCAATGCTGAAAGACAGTGGGGTATCAGGGCCAGGAGGCAGAACGGGACCATGGCCAGAAGGCCAAAGGATACATTGGCCGGGAGACAGGGAGATCAGGGCGGGTTGGTAGATTAGACCCAGGGCAGGGAAGGAGAGAGACCCAAGCGTCTGGAGGGAGAGGGAGTCTAGGGCCAGGAGGCAGAGTGGCACCTGGGCCGCGGGGCAGAGGGGGACCAGAGCCGGGATCTACAAGGAGACGAGGGCTGGGAAGACCCAGGTCATCAATACTGCTAGGCAGAGAGGGACCAGTTCTGGCCGGAAGATGGGGAGTAAGGCGGGGAGGTAGAGGGGACCTAGGGATGGAGGAAGAAGGGGACCAGGGATGGAAGGGGTGGGATATGCCTGGAGGCATATTGGTTCCAGGGCAGGTATTCAGAGGGGGACCAGGGCCAGTAGGCAGAAGGATACCTGGACCGAGATGCAGAGGGATCAAGGCTGGAGGTCAGAGAGTTAACTGGGCCGAGAGATGGGGAAGCAGGGCAGGGAGGAAGAGGGTTACCAGGACCAGGAGGCTGTAGCGTACCTGGGCCGGGAGGTGGAGAGGGACCAGGACCTAGACGTGGGGGTGTCCAGGGCCCAGAGGCAGAGGGGGACCAGGGCCTGGAGGCCTAGTGGCACCAGGACAGGTAGACAGAGGGGTATCTCGGCCGGGTGACAGGGAGACCTGGTCTGGGAGGCAAAGGGGAACCAGGGCCGAGAAGCAGGGCGGCACCATCATGCATCATCATCATCAGTCGTGTTTATTGAGCGCTTACTGTGTGAGGAGCACTGTACTAAGCTCTCGGGAAGTACAAGTTGGCAACATATAGAGACAGTCCCTACCCAATAGTGGGCTCACAGTCTAAAAAGGGGAGACAGAGAACAAAACCAAACTTACTAACAAAATAAAATAAATAGAATATATATGTACAAGCAAAATAAATCAATAAATATATAGAGTAATAAATATGTACAAACATATATACATATATACAGGTGCTGTAGGGAAGGGAAGGAGGTAAGATGGGGGGATGGAGAGGGGGACGATGGGGAGAGGAAGGAGGTGGCTCAGTCTGGGAAGGCCACCTGGAGGAGGTGAGCTCTCAGTAGGGCCTTGAAGGGAGGAAGAGAGCTAGCTTGGCGGATGGGCAGACGGAGAGCATTCCGGGCACGGGGGATGACGTGGACCGGGGGTCGATGGTGGGACAGGCGAGAACGAGGTACGGTGAGGAGATTAGCAACAGAGGAGCGGAGGGTGCGGGGTGTGCTGTAGAAGGAGAGACGGGAGGTGAGGTAGGAGGGGACGAGGTGATGAAGAGCCTTGAAGCCGAGGGTGAGGAGTTTCTGCCTGATGCGCAGACTGATTGGTAGCCACTGGAGATTTTTGAGGAGGGGAGTAACATGCCCAGAGCGTTTCTGGACAAAGACAATCCGAGCAGCAGCATGAAGTATGGATTGAAGTGGGGAGAGACACGAGGATGGGAGATCAGACGAAGGCTGATGCAGTAGTCCAGACGGGATAGGATGAGAGCTTGAATGAGCAGAGTAGCGGTATGGATGGAGAGGAAAGGGCGGATCTTGGCAATGTTGCGGAGCTGAGACCGGCAGGATTTGGTGACGGCTTGGATGTGAGGGGTGAATGAGAGAGCAGAGTCGAGGATGACACCAATGTTGAGGGCTTGTGAGACGGGAAGGATGGTAGTGCCGTCTAGAGAAATGGGAAGGTCAGGGAGAGGGCACGGTTTGAGAGGGAAGACAAGCAGTTCAGTCAGTGCCAGGGAAGGGAGGCAGAGGGGGACCAGGGTGGGAAGGCAGAGGGGGACCAGGGTCGGGAGGTTTTCAGGTGCCTTGGCCGGGAGACAGGTGGACCAGTGCCAGGAGGTAGAAGGGACCAAGGGCCGGGATAGGGAGAGACCCAAGGGCCTGGGGATAGAAAGAACCTTAGTCCGGGCTTCACAGAGTTACCAGGGACGGGAGGCAGAGTGTGTCCTGCGCCAGGAAGCAGACTGGTACCTGAGACGGGAGGCAAAGGGGGACCAGGACGGAGAAGCAGCGTCGACAAGGGCAGTGAGGCTGAGGTGGACCAGGTCCGGGAGGCCGAGGGAGACCCGAGCCTGGAGGCGGAGAGAGACGAGGACTAGGAGACAGAGGAGTATCTGGACCAGGAAACAGAGGGACCAGGGACCGGAGGTAGGTGTGACCCGGGGCCAGGATTGAGAGAGGGACCAGGGCATGGAGGTTGAGGGAGACCAGGGTTAGGAGGCCCAGAGGAACAAGGGCTGGGAGCCAGATGGGGATCAAGGAAGACAGAGGGAGACCAGGGCCAGGAGGCAGAGGGGCACCTGGGCTGTGAGGCCAAGTGGGACCAGGATCGAGAAGAAGGGGCGACAAAGTCAGGGAGGCAGAGGGGTACAAGCGTTGGGAAACTGAGGAGCACCAGGGCCAGTAAGTAGATGGGGACCAGGGCAGGTAGGCAGTGGGGGACCAGGGCCAGGAGGCCCAGGGGTACCTGGGCCGGGAGTTCGGGGACCCGGGATGGGAGGCAGAGGAGGACCAGTGCTGGGAGACCAATGGGGACCGAGGCAGGTATGCAGAGGTGTACGTGGAACAGGAGGCAGGGGGACCAGGGCAGGGAGGCAGAGGTGTCCCTGGGCCAGACACAGGGGGACCAGAGCCGAGAGGCAGAGGGGGACCAGCGCTGAATGGTGACGGTGGGCAGGGACCGGGATGCGGAAGGGAGCCTGGGCCAGAAGACAGGGGGACACCGGCCTAGAGGTAGAGGGGGACCAGGGTCAGGAGACGGGCAGGAGGGCTGGGTGGTATATCGGACCCAGCGCTGGGACGGAGCGGGGAACCCAGGCCTGGGGGCAGAGGGGGACCCGGGCTTGAAGGCATAGTGGGACCTGAGCAGGTAGGAAGAGGGGGACCAGGGCCAGGAGGCAGAGGGGGACCAGGGCTGGGAGGCAGATGGCCACTATGGCAGGTAGGCAGAGGGGCACCAGGGCCAGGAGGCAGAGGGATATCTGAGATGGGAGATGGGGGACCAGGGCTGGGAGGCAGTGCGGGACCCCGGCCGGGAGGCAGAGGCGTACCTGGGCCAGGAGGCAGGGGGAGTAGGGCTGGGAGGCAGAGGGATACCTGGAACAAGAGGCAGGGGGATCAGGGCAGGGAGGCAGAGGTGTCCCTTGTCCACACCCAGGGGGGCCAGAGCCGATAGGCGACGGGGGGCAAGGACCGGGAGGCTGAAGGGAGCCTGGGCCGGGAGACCGGGGGACCAAGGCCTAGAGGCAGAGGGGGACCAGGTCCAGGAGGCAGGCAGCAGGGTCGGGTGGTATATCGGACCCCGGGCTGGGACCGAGGGGGCGACCAAGGCCTGGAGGGAGAGGGGGACCCGGGCCTGGAGGCATAGTGGGACCAGGGCAGGTAGGAAGAGGGGGCCGAGGGCCAAAAGGCAGAGGGGGGCCTGGGGGGGGGGAGACAGGAGAACCTGGGCTGGAAGGCAGAGGGGTACCTGGACCAGGAGACAGGGGGACCAAGGCTGAATGGCAGAGGAGGACCAGGGCCAGGAGGCAGATGGGGACCAGGACGGTTAGGCCGAAGGGGACCAGGACCCGGAAGCAGAGTGGTACCTAGGCGGGCAGACGGGGGGATCAGGGACGGGAGGCAGAGGTGGGCTATGGCCGGGAGGCAGAGGGCTACATGGACTGGGAAGCGGATCTAGGCCCAGGAGGTCGAGGGTTACCAGGACCAGGAGATAGGGGGACCAGGGCCGGTTAGTAGAGGGGACACAGGACCGGAAAGAAGTGAGGGACCATGACGTGGATGTACGCGTGACCCGGGGCCAGGATCGAGGGAGGGACCAGGGTATGGAGGTTGTGGGGGACCAGGGATAGGAGGCACAGAGGAACAAGGGCTGGGAGCCAGATGGGGTTCTAGGGAGACAGAGGGGAACCAGGGCCAGGAGGCAGAAGAGTACCTGGGCTGTGAGGCCAAGTGGGACCAGGGTCGAGAAGCAGGGGCGACAAGGGCAAGGAGGCAGAGGGGTACCAGGGTTGGGAAACTGAGGAACACCAGGGCCAGTAAGTAGATGGGGAAAAAAGGCAGGGAGGTAGAGGGGGACCAGGGCCAGGAGGCACAGGGATACCTGGGCCGGGAGTTCGGGGACCCGGGCTGGGAGGTAGAGGAGGACCAGGACCAGGACCAGGAGATAGGGGGACCAGGGCCGATTGGTAGATGGGACCCAGGCCCGGAAAGAATTGAGGGACCAGGACCTGGATGTAGAGGAAGTCCAGGGCCGGGAAGCAGAGGGCGACGAGCGTGCCGAGGCATAGGGGGACTAGGGCCAGGAGGCAGAGGGGTACCTGGTCCGGGAGAGAGGGGCACCAGGCCCAAGCAGCATAGTGGTACCAGGGCAGGGAAGCAGAGGGGGACTAGTGTCAGGAGGCAGATGGGTACCTGGGATGGGAGGTAGAAGGGGACCAGGGCCAGGAGGCAGAGGGTTACCTGAGCCCGGAGGCAGTTGGGGACAAGGGCTGAGTGGCGCTCGGGACAAGGGCGGGGAGACAGAATTGAACTAGAACTGGGAGGAAGAGGGGGACAAGGGGAGGATGACTGAGGGGTACCTGGGATGGGAGACGGAGTCCCAGTCTGATAGCCTGAAGGGGACCTGGTCGAAGAGGCAACTGGGGATCTTGGCCGGGAGGCAGTGGGAGACCAGGGCTGAGAGGCCTTGGGGACCAGGGCAGGGGAGCAGAGGGGGACCTGGACTGGAAGGCAGAGGGTTACGTGGGCTGGGAGGCAGAGGGGAATCAGGGTCAAGAGGCAGAGGGTACCCTGGCCGATACACAGGGGGGGACTAGGCCGGGGAGGCAGAGAGGGACCTGGGTGAGAGACTGGGGGACCAAGGCCGGGAGGGAGAGGGGACCAGTGCCGTGCGGAACGGAAAGAGCCCCAAGGGCCTGGCGGTAGAAGGAGACCAGAGCCGGTAGTAGCAAAATGACCAGGTCCAGTAGGCAGGGGGAACCAGGGGTTGGCAGCAGAAGGGTGCCAGGGCCAGGAAGCAGAAGCGTACCTGGGCCAGGAGACGGGGACCAGGGCCGGAAGGTAGAGGTGAGCCAGGGCCAGGTGGGAGAGAGACCGAAGGGCCTGAAGGTAGAAGGAGACCAGGGACGGAAGGCACAGAGGGACCAGCGTCGTGAGGCAGAGGGTGACCAGTGCGGGGCGGCAGAGGTTGACCAGGGCCAGGAGGCAGAAGGGTTCATGGGCCGGGAGAGAAGGGGACAATGGCAGGGAGGCACAGGGGAAGCAGGGCAGGGAGGCAGAGTGGGATCAGGGTGGGGAAGCAGAGGGGGACCAGGGCCACGAAGCAGAGGAGTACCCGGCAAGGAAGACAGGGGCGACCAGGTCTGGGAGGCAGAGGGGTACCTGATTGGGAAGACAGGTGGACCAGGTCCGGGAGGCAGGGGGACCTAGGACACGAGGAAGAGGGGACCCAAGCAGGATGGAGAGAGGGGCCAGGTCTGGAGGTAGAGGGAGACGAGTGCTGGCAGGCAGAGGGGGACCAGGGCAGGGTGGCAGTAGGGAGACCAGGACTGAGAAGCCGGGGGAGACAAGGGCCTGGAGGCAGGGAGGGCCAGGGCTAGGAGACAGAGGGGTACCTGCGCCAGGAGATGGGGGACCAGGGCCGGAAGGCAGAGGGGGACCAGGGCCGGGAGGCAGAGGGGAACCAGGGCCAGTAGACAGGGGGAGCAAGGACGGCTGGCAGAGGGGTCCCTGGGCCGGGAGACAGGGGAAGCAGGGCCGTGAGGCATAGTGGTACCTGGGCCTTGAGACAGGGGGAGTAGGGCCTGGAGGCTTTGGGGGACTAGGGCCGGCAGGCTGAGGGGACCCGGGGCCAGGAGGCAGAGGTGGACCAGGGTCAGGGAACGGAGACCCGGGCTTGCAGGTAGGGAAGCAAGGTACCCCTTGTTTCTCTGATGTATAGGGGAACTAGGGCTGAAAGGCAGAGGGGGACCGAGGACGAGAGGCACGGGTGGACCTAAGGCAGGCTGGCAGAGGGGTACCTGGGCTGGGAGGCAGAGTGGACCAGGGCCGAGGAGCGGGAAGGATGAGGGCAGGGAGGCAGAGGGGTCCCTGGGCCATTATTCAGGGGGGTACCGGAGCCGAAAAGTGGCGAGGACCAGGGCGGGTAGGCAGAGGGGTACCTGGGCTGGGAGACAGAACCTGGGCCGGGAGGTAGAGGGTCCTTGGGCCATGACGGAGAGAGGGGCCAGGGCCTAGAAGTAGAGTGCGAACAGGGAGACGAAGGTCCGCCGGTTTTGGGGGACACATATCCACGACGGAGAGTGACCCAGTGACCTGGAGGTAGACGGAGACCAGGGCCCGGAGGCTCAAAGGGACCAGGGCCGGGAAGCAGAGGGTGACCAGGGCCTGGCAGCAGAGGGGGACCAGTGTCGGGAGACAGAGGGGTACCTGGGCCGGTAGACAGGGGTACCTAGGCCGGTTGGTAGAGGGAATCCAGGGCCTGGCCGGAGAGATGGGCTAGGGTCTGGGGGAAGAGGGAGACCAGGGCTGGCAGGTACAAGGGAATCAGTGCTTGGAAACACAGGGGGACCGGGGCCCAGAGTTACGAGACGACGAGGGCTGGGAGTGACCGGGGCACCACTGCCGGTAATCAGAGTGCGACCAGGTCCGGAC
Source organism: Tachyglossus aculeatus (assembly GCF_015852505.1). Classification (NCBI taxonomy): domain Eukaryota; kingdom Metazoa; phylum Chordata; class Mammalia; order Monotremata; family Tachyglossidae; genus Tachyglossus; species Tachyglossus aculeatus. The sequence goes on along the minus strand of NW_024044992.1, from coordinate 15,606 downwards.
AGAAGATGGGGACCAAGGCAGGGAGGTAGATTGGACCTCGGGCCAGAGGGAGAAGGGGACCGGGGCCAGAAAGTAAGGTGGGCCCAATGCTGAAAGGCAGTGGGGTATCAGGGCCAGGAGGCAGATGGGGACCATGGCCAGGAGGCAAAAGGATACATTGGCCGGGAGACAGGGGGATCAGGGCCGGTTGGTAGATGGGACCCAGGGCCGGGAAGGAGAGAGACCCAAGGGCCTGGAGGTAGTGGGAGACCAGGGCCGGGAGGCAGAGAATGACCTGGGCTGGGAGGCACAGAGGGACCTGGGCAGGGAGGCAGAGGGGGACCAGTTCGGTGAGTCAGAGGGGGACCAGGGCAAGGAGGCAGAGGTTTACCTGGGTCTGGAGATGGGGGACCAGGGCATGATGGCAAAGAGATCCCAGGGCTAGGAGACGGGGGACTAGGGCCGGGAGGTAGAGGGCACCCAGGGCCGAGACAGAGAGAGACCCAAGTGGCTGGAGGTAGAAGGATACCAGCGCCGGGATGCAGATAAGGACCAGGGCTGGGAGACAGAGGGGGACCAGGGCAGGCTGGCAGAGTGGGACCAGGGCCAGGAGGCATAAGGGTATCTGGGCCGGTCCCGACAGGGAGACCAGGGCCGGGAGGCAGAGGTGTACCTGGGCCGGGAGGCAGGGGGAGACCTGGACCGGGGAACAGGGACACGAGGGCCTGGAGGTAGGGCGGTACCAGGGCAGGGCAGGCTGGCAGACTGTGACCAGGGCCAGGAGGTATAAGGGTACCTGGGCTGGCTTTGCTCCCCGGGGTTTCGGGGGCAACTCTCGGGTTCTTACCCTCTCCGGCTCTTCGGACGTCTCCGGACGCGGGCCGCGCGTTCACACCAGGAAGAGTCAGCCAGAGGTCCAAAGCTTGGTTGCCGTTTATTTGCTATCAGCGATTACATAGTTAATAAAGAGAGAGAGAACGAGAGAGAGAGAGAAATGGAGGGAGAGAGGGCACCTGTGTGTCCCCCCTTGTCTTGTTCGTCTCTTATACCCCCCGTTGACCGGGGGCAGGGTTTTCTCAGGCCATGTAGCACACTCACTCGCCACCCTCCAGCCACTAGCCTAGCAACAGCTCTGTCCATCACGAAGCGTTTGCTCTGGCTGGCCCCCAGCCACCTGTTGCCAACCATCGCTGGCTGCGGATATGGCCTTGAGGTTGCCTCCGAGCTTTGCAGGTGCAAGCTTGTTTTTCTTGCCCTGGTCCCTTTATCTCCTGTTGTTGAGTCTTTTTGGCCTTGAGCCGTTGGGTACGGTTTGTGTGCACATACTCCCTGTCTCGGCGCCTTTCCACGCTCCCCACGGGCTGGGAGACCGGGACACCAGTGCGGGGAGGCAGGGGGAGGCCTGGACCGGGGAACAGGGGGACCAGGGCCTGGAGGTAGAGCGGTACCGGGGTCGGGAGACAGGGGGATCAGGGCCAGTTGGTGGAGAGGACCCAGGGCCGGGAAATAGATAGACCCAAGGGTCAGGAGGTAGAGGGAGTCTAGGTCCAGGAGGCAGAGTGGCACCTGGGCCGAGGGGCAGAGGCGGACCAGGGCCGGGAGCTAGAAGGAGACGAAGTCTGGGAAGACCAGGGTCATCAATACCGCTAGGCAGAGAGGGACCAGGTCTGGGCGGAAGATGGGGAGTAAGGCGGAGAGGTAGAGGGGACCTAGGGCTGGAGGGAGAAGGGGACCAAGGATGGAATGTTGGCAGGGGGACCAGGGTCAAAAAGTAAAGAGGGGTCAGGGCTGAAAGGCAGAGGGGTCCAGGGCCGAGAGTCTGGAGGGACCAGGGCAGAGAGGCATATGGGGACCAAGGCCAGCAGGCAGAATCGTACCTGGACAAGGAGACGGGGGGACTACGGCCAGGGGCTAGACGGTACTCAGGGCCGGGACGGGGAGAGACCCAAGGTGCTGGAGGTAGAAGGAGATCAGGCCCAGGAGGCAGATGGGGACCAGGTCAGATCGTCAGAGTGGGACCAGGGCCAAAAGACAGAGGGATACCGGGGCCGGGAGACAATGTGGGACCGGGGCTGAAAAATGGGAGGGACCAGGGTAGAGAGGCAGAAGGGGACCAGGGCCAGGAGGCCGAGGGGGACCAAGGATGGGAGGCAAGGGGGACCGTGGCTGGGAGACAGAGCGGGATCCGGGCCGGGAGGCAGTAGGGTACCTTGGCCGGGAGGTAGAGAGGGACCAGGGCCTGGAGGCATATTGGTTCCAAAGCAGGTATTCAGAGGGGGACCAGGGCCTGACGGCAGAAGGGTACCTGGACCGGGATGCAGGGAGATCAAGGCAGGGTTCAGAGAGTTAAGTGGGACGAGAGATGGGGAAGCAGGGAAGGGAGGCAGAGGGTGACGAGGACCAGGAGGCTGTGGCGTACCTGGGCCGGGAGGTAGAGAGGGACCAGGACCTAGAGGTGGGGGAGTCAATGGCCCAGAGGCAGAGGGAGACCAGGGCCTGGAGGCCTGGTGGCACCAGGACATTTAGGCAGAGGGGGATCAGGGCCAGAAGGCAGAGGGGTATCTGGGCCGGGTGACAGGGGGACCTGGTCTGGGAGGCCAAGGGGAACCAGGGCCGAGAAGCAGGGCGGCACCATCATCAATCATCATCATCAATCGTGTTTATTGAGCGCTTACTGTGTGCAGAGCACTGTACTAAGCGCTCGGGAAGAACAAGTTGGCAACATATAGAGACAGTCCCTACCCAATAGTGGGCTCACAGTCTAAAAGGGGGAGACAGAGAACAAAACCAAACATACTAACAAAATAAATGAATAGAATAGATATGTACTAGTAAAATAAATAAATAAATAAATAGAGTAATAAATATGTACAAAGGCCCGGCGGTGGAGGGGACACATTGCCAGGACGGAGAGAGACCCAGTGACCTGGAGGTAGACGGATACCAGGGCCCGGATTCTCAAAGGGACCAGGGCCGGCAAGCAGAGGGTGACCAGAGCCTGGCAGCAGAGGGGGACCAGTGTCGGGAGGCAGAGGTGTACCTGGGCCTGTAGAGAGGGGTACCTAGGCCGGTAGGTAGAGGGAATCCAGGGCCGGGACGGAGAGATTGGCCAGGGTCTGGAGGAAGAGGGAGAGCAGGGCTGGCATGTACAAGGGGATCAGTGCTTGGAAACACAGGGGGACGAGTGCCCAGAAGGACGAGGCGACGAGGGCTGGGAGTGACCGGGGCACCAATGCCGGTAGTCAGACGGCGACCAGGTGCGGACAGTAGATGGGGACCAAGGCAGGTAGGTAGATTGGACCTCGGGCCAGAGGGAGAAGGGGACCGGGGCCAGAAAGTAAGGTAGGACCAATGCTGAAAGGCAGTGGGGTATCAGGGCCAGGAGGTAGATGGGGACCATGGCCAGGAGGCAAAAGGATACATTGTCCGGGAGACAGGGGGATCAGGGCCTGTTGGTAAATGGGACCCAGGGCGGGGAAGGAGAGAGACCCAAGGGCCTGGAGGTAGAGGGAGACCAGGGCCGGGAGGTAGAGAGGGACCAGGGCCGGGAGGCAGAGAGGGACCAGGGCCGGGAGGCAGAGAATGACCTGGGCTGGGAGGCACAGAGGGACCTGGGCAGGGAGGCAGAGGGGGACCAGGGCGGGGAGGCAGAGGGGGACCAGGGCCAGGAGGCAGAGGCTTACCTGGGTCGGGAGATGGGGGACCAGGTCTTGATGGCAGAGAGATACCTGGGCCAGGAGACGGGGGACTAGGGCCAGGAGGAAGAGGGGACCCAGGGCCGGAACAAAGAGAGACCCAAGGGGCTGGAGGTAGAAGGAGACCAGGGCCGAGAGGCACAGAAGGACCAGGGCCGGGAGACAGAGGGGGACCAGGGCAGGCTGGCAGAGTGGGACCAGGACCAGGAGGCAGAAGGGTACCTGGGCCGGGAGACAGGGAAACCAGGGCCGGGAGGCAGAGGTGTACCTGGGCCGGGAGGCAGAGGGGGACCAGGCCAGGCTGGCAGAGTGTGACCAGGGCCAGCAGGCATAAGGGTAGGCCTAATGGTACCTGGGGTGGGAGACAGGGGCACCAGGGCCGGGAGGCAGGGGGAGACCTGGACCGGGGAACAGAGGGACCAGGGCCTGGAGGTAGAGTGGTACCGGGGTCGGGAGACAGGGGGATCAGGGCCAGTTGGTGGAGGTGACCCAGGGCCGGGAAGGAGAGAGACACAAGCGAATGGAGGTAGAGGGAGTCTAGGTTCAGCAGGCAGAGTGGTACATGGGCCGGGGGGCAGAGGGGGACCAGGGCCGGGAGCTACAATGAGACGAGGGCTGGGAAGACCCAGGTCATCAATACCGCTAGGCAGAGAGGGACCAAGTCTGGGAGGAAGATGGAGAGTAAGGCGGGAAGGTAAAGGGGAGCTAGGGCTGGAGGGAGAAGGGGACCAGGGATGGAAGGTTGGCAGGGGGACCAGGGTCAGAAAGTAAAGTGGGGTCAGGGCTGAAAGGAAGAGTGGTCCAGGGCCGAGAGGCTCGGGGGACGAGGGCAGAGAGGCATATAGGGACCAAGGCCAGGAGGCAGAATCGTACCTGGGCAAGGAGACGGGGGGACTAGGGCCAGGAGCTAGAGGGTACTCAGGTCCGGTCCGGAGAGAGACCCAAGGTGCTGGAGGTAGAAGGAGATCAGGCCCAGGAGGCAGAGGGGGACCAGGGCAGATCGTCAGAGAGGGACCAGGCGCAGAAGACAGACGAATAACGGGGTCGGGAGGCGAAGTGGGACCGGGGCTGAAAATTGGGAGGGACCAGGGTAGAGAGGCAGAAGGGGACCATGGCCAGGAGGCCGAGGAGGACCAAGGATGGGAGGCAAGGGGGACCGTGGCTGGGAGACAGAGGGGGATCCGGGCCGGGAGACACTAGGGTACCCTGGCCGAGAGGCAGAGGGGGACCAGAGTCTGGAGGCATAGTGGTTCCAGGGCAGGTATTCAGAGGGGGACCAGGGCCAGAAGGCAGAAGGTACCTGGACCGGGATGCTGGGATATCAAGGTTGGGGGTCAGAGGGTTAACTGGGCCGAGAGATGGGGAAGCAGGGCAGGGAGGCAGAGGTTGACCAGGACCAGGAGGCTATGGCGTACCCGGGCCGGGAGGTAGAGAGGGACCAGGACCTACATGTGGGGGTGTTCAGGGCCCAGGGGCAGATTGGGACCAGTGCCTGGAGGCCTAGTGACACCAGGACAGGTAGGCAGAGGGGGATCAGGGCCAGAAGGCAGAGGGGTACCAGGGCCGGGTGACAGGGGGACCTGGTCTGGGAGGCGAGGGGGTAACCGGGCCGAGAAGCAGGGCGGTACCAGGGAAGGGAGGCAGAGGGGGACCAGGGTGGGAAGGCAGAGGGTGACCAGGGTCGGGAGGTATTGAGGTGCCTGGGCCGGCAGACAGTTGGACCAGGGCCAGGTGGTAGAGGGGACCAGGGGCCGGGAGGGAGAGTGACCCAAGGGCCTGGGGATAGACAGAAACTAAGTCAGGGTTTCACAGAGGGACCAGGGACGTGAGGCAGAGGGTGACCTGGGCCAGGAAGCAGAGGGGTACCTGAGACGGGAGATAAAGGGGGACCAGGACGGAGAAGCAGCGGCGACTAGGATAGGGAGGCTGAGGGGGACCAGGTCAGGGAGGCCGAGGGAGACCAGAGGCTGGAGGCGGAGAGGGACCAGGACTAGGAGACAGAGGAGTATCTGGACCAGGAAACAGAGGGACCAGGGCCAGGAGGTAGGCGTGACCCGGGGCCAGGATTGAGAGAGAGACCAGGGCATGGAGGTTGAGGGAGACCAGGGCTAGGAGGCACAGAGGAACAAGGGCTGGGAGCCGGATGGGGATCAAGGGAGACAGAGGGGGACCAGGGCCAGGAGGCAGAGGGGTACCTGGGCCGTGAGGCAAAGTGGTACCAGGATCGAGAAGCAGGGGCGACAAGGGCAGGGAGGCAGCGGGGTACAAGGGTTGGGAAACTGAGGAGCACCAGGGCCAGTAAGTAGATGGGGACCAGGGCAGTTAGGCAGAGGGGGACCAGGGCCAGGAGACACAGGTGTACCCGGGCCGGGAGTTCGGGGACCCGGGCTGGGAGACAGAGGAGGACCAGTGCTGGGAGGCAGATGGGGACCAAGGCAGGTAGGCAGAGGATTGCCTGGACCAGGACACAGGGGGACCAGGGCAGGGAGGCAGAGGTGTCCCTGGGCCAGACACAGGGGGACCAGAGCCGAGAGGCAGAGGGAGAACAGGGCTGCGTGGTGACTGTGGGTAGGGATCGGGAAGCAGAAGGGAGCCTAGGCCAGGAGACAGGGGCACCACGGCCTAGAGGCAGAGGGGGACCAGGGTCAGGAGACGGGCAGCAGCGTCGGGTGGTATATCGGACCCAGCGCTGGGACGGAGAGGGGGACCCAGGCCTGGAGGCAGAGGGGGACCCGGGCCTGAAGGCATAGTGGGACCAGAGCAGGTAGGAAGAGGGGGACCAGGGCCAGGAGGCAGAGGGGTACCTGGGCCGGGAGTTGGGGGACCAGGGCCGGGAGGCAGAGGGGGACCAGGGCTGGGAGGCAGACGGCGACCAGGTCAGGTAGGCAGAGGGACACCAGGGCCAGGAGGCAGAGGGTTATCTGAGCCGGGTGACGGGGGACCAGGGCTGGGAGGCAGTGCGGGACCACGGCCGGGAGGCAAAGGGGTTCCTGGGCCAGGAGGCAGGGGGAGCGGGGCAGGAAGGCAGAGGGATATCTGGACCAAGAGGAAGGGGGATCAGGACAGGGAGGCAGAGGTGTCCCTGGGCCAGACCCAGGGGGACCAGAGCCGGGAGGCGACGGGGGGAAAGGACCGGGAGGCAGAAGGGAGCCTGGGCCGGGAGACTGGGGGACCAGGGTTTAGAGGCAGAGGGGGACCAGGTCCAGGAGGCGGGCAGCAGGGCCGAGTGGTATATCGGACCCCGGGCTGGGACGGAGAGGGTGTCCCAGGCCGGGAGGCCGAGGGGGACCCGGGCCTGGAGGCATAGTAGGACCAGGGCAGGTAGGAAGAGGGGGACCAGGGCCAGAAGGCAGAGGGGTGCAGGGCCGGGAGACAGGGGAACCTGGGCTGGAAGACAGAGGGGTACCTGGACCAGGAGGCAGGGTTACCAGGCCTGAATGGCAGAGGGGGAGCAGGGCCAGGAGGCAGATGGGGACCAGGACGGTTAGGCCGAAGGGGACCAGGGCCCGGAGGCAGAGTGGTATCAGGCCGGCAGACGGGGGGGGATCAGGGCCGGGAGGCAGAGGGTTAACTGGGCCAGGGGTCAGAGGCGTACCTGGGCCGGGAGGCAGAGAGGGACCAGGGCTGGGAGGCAGCGGAGACCAGGTAGGGAAACAGAGGGGTATCTGTGCCAGTAAACGGGGACCAGGACAGAGAGGCAGTTGGGGATCTTGGTCGGAATGCAGAGGGAGACCAGGGCTGACAGGCCTTGGGGACCAGGGCACGGGGCAGAGGGGACCAGGACTGGAAGGCAGAGGGTTACCTGGGCTGGGAGGCAGAGGGGAATCAGGGTCAAGAGGCAGAGGGTACCTGAACCGATGCACGGGGGGAGGGGGAGGATAGGCCGGGGAAGCAGAGAGGGACCTGGGTGGGAGATTGGGGGACCAAGGCCGGGAGGTAGAGGGGACCGGGGCCGTGCTGCACGGAGGGAGACCCCAGGGCCTGGAGGTAGAAGTAGACCAGAGCCGGCAGTCGCAGAGGGACCAGGGCCAGTAGGCGGGGGGGGTATCAGGGGTTGGCTGCAGAAGGGGGCCAGGGCCAGGAGGCAGAAGTTTACCTGGGCCAGGAGACCGAGATTAGAGCCCGGAGGTAGAAGGGACCCGGGGCCAGGAGGGAGAGAGTCCCAAGGGCCGGGTAGGCAGAGGGGTACCTGGGTTGGGAGAAAGAACCTAGGCCGGGAGGTAGAGGGTCCTTGGGCCATGACGGAGAGAGGGGCCAGGGCCTAGATGTAGAGTGCGAACAGGGGGACCAAGGCCCGGCGGTAGAGGGGACACATGGCCAGGACGGAAAGAGACCCAGTGACCTGGAGGTAGACGGAGACCAGGGCCCGGAGGCTCGAAGGGACCAGGGCCGGGAAGCAGAGGGTGACCAGGGCCTGGCAGCAGAGGGGGACCAGTGTCGGGAGGCAGAGGGGTACCTGGGCCTGTAAACAGGGGTACCTAGGCCGGTAGGTAGAGGGAATCCAGGGCCGGGACGGAGTGATGGGCCACGGTCTGGAGGAAGAGGGAGACCACGGCTGGCAGGTACAAGGGGATCAGTGCCTGGAATCACAGGGGGACGAGTGCCCAGAATGACGAGGCGACGAGGGCTGGGAGTGACCGGGGCACCAATGCCGGTAGTCAGACGGCGACCAGGTCCGGAAAGAAGATGGGGACCAGGGCAGGGAGGTAGATTGTACCTCGGCCAGAGGAAGAAGGGGACCGTGGCCAGAAAGGAAGGTGGGACCAATGCTGAAAAGCAGTGGGGTATCAGGGACAGGAGGCCGAAGGGTACCGTGGCCCGGAGGCCAAAGGATTCTTTGGCCGGGAGACAGCGGGATCAGGGCCGGTTGCTCGATGGGAGCCAGGGCCGGGAAGGAGAGAGACACAAAGACCTGGAGGTAGAGGGAGACCAGGGCCGGGAGGCAGAGAGGGACCAGGGCCGGGAGGCAGAGAGGGAGCAGGGCTGGGAGGCAGAGAATGACCTGCGATGGGAGGCGCAGGGGGACCTGGGCAGGGAGGCAGAGGGGGACCAGGGCGGGGAGGCAGGGGGGGGCCAGGGCCAGGAGGCAGAGGGTTACCTGGGTCGGGAGATGGGGGACCAGGCCATGATAGCAGAGAGATACCTGGGTCAGGAGACGGGAGACTAAGGCCTGGAGGTAGAGGGAGTCCAGGGCCGGGAGTCAGAGCGGGACCAGGGCAGGCTGGAAGAGTGGGACCAGGGCCAGGAGTCAGAAGGGGTACCTAGGCCGGGAGCCAGAGGGGGACCAGGGCAGGCTGGCAGAGTGTGACCAGGGCCAGGAGGCATAAGGGTACCTGGGCTGGGAAACAGGGGCACCAGGGTCGGGAGACAGGGGGAGACCTGGACCGGGCAACAGGAGCACCAGGGCCTGGATGTAGAGCGGTACCGGCGTCGGCAGACAGGGGGATCAGGGCCAGTTTGTGGAGGGGACCCAGGGCCGGGAAGGAGAGAGATCCATGGGACTGGAGGTAGAGGGAGTCTAGGTCCAGGAGGCAGAGTGGCACCTGGGCCGCGGGGCAGAGGGGGACCAAGGATGGGAGGCAAGGGGGACCGTGATTGGGAGACAGAGGGGGATCCGGGCCGGCATGTAGTAGGGTACCTTGGCCGGGAGGCAGAGGGGGATCAGGGCCTGGAGGCATAGTGGTTCCAGGGCAGGGATTCAGAGGGAGACCAGGGCCAGAAAGCAGAAGGGTACCTGGACCGGGATGCAGGGAGATCAAGGCTGGGGGTCAGAGGGTTAACTGGGCCGAGAGATGGGGAAGCAGGGCAGGGAGGCAGAGGGTGACCAGGACCAGGAGGCTATGGCGTACCTGGGCCGGCAGGTAGAGAGGGACCAGGACCTAGAAGTGGGGGTGTTCAGGGCCCAGAAGCAGTGTGGGACCAAGGCTTCGAGGCCTAGTGGCACCAGGACAGGTAGGCAGAGGGGGATCAGGGCCAGAAGGCAGAGGGGTACCTGGGCCAGGTGACAGGGGAACGTGGTCTGGAAGGCGAAGGGGAACCAGGGCCGAGAAGCAGGGCGGTACCTGGGAAGGGAGGCAGAGGGGGACCAGGGTGGGAAGGCAGAGGGGGACCAGGGTCGCGAGGTATTGAGGTGCCTGGGCCGGGAGACAGGTGGACCAGGGCCAGAAGGTAGAGGGGACCAAGGGCCTGGATGGAGAGAGACTCAAGGGCCTGGGGATAGACAGAAACTAAGTCCGGGCTTCACAGAGGGAAAAGGGACGGGAGGCAGAGGGTGACCTGGGCCAGAAAGCAGAGGGGTACCTGAGACGGGAGGCAAAGGGGGACCAGGACGGAGAAGCAGCGGCGACAAAGTCAGGGATGCTGAGGGGGACCAGGTCCGGGAGGCCGAGGGAGACCAGAGCCTGGAGGCGGAGGGGGACCAGAACTACGAGCCAGAAGGGTACCTCGACCAGTAAACAGAGGGACCAGGGCCAGGAGGTAGACGTGACCAGGGGCCAGGATTGAGAGAGGGACCAGGGCATGGATGTTGAGGGAGACAAGGGTTAGGAGGCACAGAGGAACAAGGGCTGGGAGCCAGATGGGGATCAAGGGAGACCGAGGGGGACCAGGACCAGGAGGCAGAGGGCTACCTGGGCCGTGAGGCAAAGTGGGACCAGGGTCGAGAAACAAGGGCGACAAGGGCAGGGAGGCAGAGGGGTACGAGCGTTGGAAAACAGAGGAGCACCAGGGCCAGTAAGTAGATGGGGACCAGGGCAGGTAGGCAGAGGGGGACCAGGGCCAGGAGGCCCAGGGTTACCTGGGCCGGGAGTTCGGGGACCCGGGCTGGGAGGCTGAGGACGGCCAGTGCTGGGAGGCCGGCCGATGGGGACCAAGGCAGGTAGGCAGAGGTGTACATGGACCAGGAGACAGGGGGACCAGGGCAGGGAGGCAGAGGTTTCCCTTGGCCAGACACAGGGGGACCAGAGCCAAGAGGCAGATGGGGACCAGGGCTGCGTGGTGACGGTGGGCAGGGACCGGGAAGCAGAAGGGACCCTAGGCCAGGAGACAGGGGCAGCACGGCATCGAGGCAGAGGGGGACCAGGGTCAGGTGACGGGCAGCAGGGCCGGCTGGTATATCGGACCCAGCGCTCGGACGGAGGGGGGGACCAAGGCCTGGAGGCAGAGGGGTACACGGGTCTGAAGGCATAGTGTGACCAGAGCTGGTAGGAAGAGGGGGACCACGGTCAGGAGGCAGAGGGGTGCCTGGGCCGGGAGATGGGAGACCAGGGCCGGGAGGAAGAGGGGGACCAGGGCTGGGAGGCAGATGTCGACCAGGGCAGGTAGGCAGAGGGGCACCAGGGCCAGGAGGCAGAGGGTTATCTGAGCCAGGTGACAGGGAACCAGGGCTGGGAGGCAGTGCGGGACCAAGGCCGGGAGGTAGAGGGGTACCTGGGCCAGGAGGCAGGGGGACCAAGGCTTAATTGCAGAGGGGGAGCAGGGCCAGGAGGCAGATGGGGACCAGGACGGTTAGGCCGATGGGGACCAGGGCCCGGAGGCAGAGAGTTAACTGGGCCAGGAGGCAGAGGGGTACCAGAGCCGAGAAGTCGCGAGGACCATGGCGGGTTGGCAGAAGGGTACCTGGGCTGGTATACAGGACCTAGGCCGGGAGGTAGAGTGTCCTTGGGCCATGACGGAGATAGGGGCCAGGGCCTAGAAGTAGAGTTCGAACAGCGGGACCAAGGCCCGGCGGTAGAGGGGACACATGGCCAGGACGAAGAGAGACCCAAGGGCCGGGAGGTAGAAGGAGACCAGAGCCGGTAGTAGCAAAGGGACCAGGGAGAGTAGGCAGGGGGAAGCAGGGGTTGGCAGCAGAAGGGGGCCAGGGCCAGGAGGCAGAAGGGTACCTGGGCCAGGATAGGGGGACCAGGGCAGGGAGGTAGAGGGGACCCAGGGCCAGGAGGCAGAGAGACCCAAGGGTCTGAACGTAGAAAGAGACCAGGGACGGAAGGCACAGAGGGACCAGGGTCGTGAGGCAGAGGGTGACCAGGGTCAGGAGGCAGTGGGGTTCATGGGACGGGGGACGCGGGACAAGGGCAGGGAGGCAGAGGGGAGCCAGGGCTGGGCGGCAGAGTGGGATCAGTGTGGGGAAGGAGAGGGGGACCAGGGCCACGAGGCAGAGGAGTACCCGGACCGGAAGACAGGGGGGAACAGGTCTGGGAGGCAGAGGGGTACCTGACTGGGAAGACAGGTGGACCAGATCTGGGAGGCAGGGGGGACCTAGGACACGAGGAAGAGGGGAACCAGGCAGGCTGGAGTGATGGGCCAGGGCCTGGAGGTAGAAGGAGACGAGTGCTGGCAGACAGAGGGGGACCAGGGCAGGGTGGCAGTTGGGAGACCAGGACTGAGAAGCCGGGCGAGACAAGGGCCTGGACGCAGGGAGAGACAGGGCTAGGAGACAGAGGGGTACCTGCGCCAGGAGACGGGGGAGCAGGGGCGGAAGGCAGAGGGGGACCAGGGCCGGGAGGCAGAGGGGAACTAGGGCCATTAGACAGGGTGACCAGGGCCGGGTGGCAGAGGAGTACCTGGGCCGGGAAACAGGGGAACAAGGGCCGGGAGGTATAGTGGTACCTGGGCCGGGAGTGAGGGGGAGTAGGGCCTGGAGGCTGAGGGCGGACCAGGGCCGGCAGGCTGAGGTGAAACAGGACCAGGAGGCCGAGGGGAACCGGGGCCAGGAAACGGGGACCCGGGCCCTCAGGTAGGGCGGTACCTCTGCTTCCCTACCCTTGTTCCCCTTGCTTCTCGGATGTATAGGGCAACTAGGGCTGAAAGGCAGAGGGGGACCGGGGACGGGAGGCACGGGTGGACCAAGGCAGGCTGGCAGAGGGGTACCTGGGCTGGGAGGCAGAAGGGACCAGGGCCGAGAAGCGGGAGGGACAAGGGCAGGGCGACAGAGGGGTCCCTGGGCCAGGAGGCAGTGGGGTATCAGAGCCGAGAAGTGGCGAGGACTAGGCCGGGTAGGAAGAGGGGTACCTGGGTTGGGAGAAAGAACCTAGGCCGGGAGGTAGAGGGTCCTTGGGCCATGACGGAGAGAGGGGCCAGGGCCTAGATGTAGAGTGCGAACAGGGGGACCAAGGCCCGGCGGTAGAGGGGACACATGGCCAGGACGGAAAGAGACCCAGTGACCTGGAGGTAGACGGAGACCAGGGCCCGGAGGCTCGAAGGGACCAGGGCCGGGAAAGCAGAGGGTGACCAGGGCCTGGCAGCAGAGGGGGGACCAGTGTCGGGAGGCAGAGGGGTACCTGGGCCCGTAGACAGGGTTACTTAGGCCGGTAGGTAGAGGGAATCCAGGGCCGGGACGGAGAGATGGCCCAAGGTCTGGAGGAAGAGGGAGACCAGGGCTGGCAGGTACAAGGGGATCAGTGCCTGGAAACACAGGGGGACGAGGGCCCAGAATGACGAGGCGACGAGGGCTGGGAGTGACCGGGTCACCAATGCCGGTAGTCAGAGGGAGACCAGGTGCAGACAGTAGATGGGGACCAAAGCAGGTAGGGTAGATTGGACCACGGGCCAGAGGGAGAAGGGGACCGGGGCCAGAAAGTAAGGTGGGACCAATGCTAAAAGGCAGTGGAGTATCAGGGCCAGGAGGCAGATGGGGAGCATGGCCAGGAGGCAAAAGGATCCATTGGTCGGGAGACAGGGGGATCAGGGCCGGTTGGTAGAAGGGACCCAGGGCGGGGAAGGAGAGAGACCCAAGGGCCTGGAGGTAGAGGAGACCAGGGCCGGGAGGCAGAGAGGGACCAGGGGCCGGGAGGCAGAGAGGGACCAGGGCCGGGAGGCAGAGGGGGACCAGCGCCAGGAGGCAGAGGGTTACCTGGGTCTGGAGATGGGGGACCAGGTCTTGATGGCAGAGAGACATCTGGGCCAGGAGACGGGGGACTGGGGCCGGGAGGGCAGGGTGGCAGAGTGTGACCAGGGCCAGGAGGAATAAGGGTACCTGGGCTGGGAGACAGGGGCACCAGGGCCGTGAGGCAGGGGGAGACCTGGACCGGGGAATAGGGGTACCACGGCCTGGAGGTAGAGCGGTACCAGGGTCGGGAGACAGGAGGATCAGGGCCAGTTGGTGGAGGGTACCCAGGGCCGGGAAGGAGAGAGACCCAAGGGTCTGGGGGTAGAGGGAGTCTAGGTCCAGGAGGCGGAGTGGCACCTGGGCCGAGGGGCAGAGGGGGACCAGGGCCGGGAGCTACAAGGAGACGAGGGCTGGGAAGACCCAGGTCATCAATACCGCTAGGCAGAGAGGGACCAGGTCTGGGCGGAAGATGGGGAGTAAGGCGGGGAGGTAGAGGGGACCTAGAGCTGGAGGGAGAAGGGGACCAGGGATGGAAGGTTGGCAGGGGGACCAGGGTCAGAAAGTAAAGTGGGGTCAGGCCTGGAAGGACAGAGGGGTCCAGGGGCCGAGAGGCTGGGGGGACCAGGGCAGGAGAGGCATATGGGGACCAAGGCCAGGAGGCAGAATCGTACCTGGGCAAGGAGACGGGGGGACTAGGGCCAGGAGCTAGAGGGTACTCAGGGCCGGGACGGAGAGAGACCCAAGGTGCTGGAGGTAGAAGGAGATCAGGCCCAGGAGGCAGAGGGGGAACCAGAGCAGATGGTCAGAGTGGGACCAGGGCCAGAAGACAGAGGGATACCGGGGCCGGGAGGCAAAGTGGGACCGGGGCTGAAAATTGGGAGGGACCAGGGTAGAGAGGCAGAAGGGGACCAGGGCCAGGAGGCCGAGGAGGACCAAGGATGGGAGGCAAGGGGGACAGTGGCTGGGAGACAGAGAGGGATCCGGGCCGGGAGGCAGTAGGGTACCCTGGCCGGGAGGCAGAGGGGGACCAGGGCCTGGAGGCATAGTGGTTCCAGGGCAGGTATTCAGAGGGGGACCAGGGCCAGAAGGCAGAATGGTACCTGGACCGGAATGCAGGGGGATCAAAGGGGGAGGTCAGAGGGTTAAGTGAGCCGAGAGATGGGGAAGCAGGGCAGAGAGGCAGAGGGTGACCAGGACCAGGAGGCTGTGGCGTACCTGGGCCGGGAGGTTGAGAGGGACCTGGACCTAGAAGTGGGGGTGTCCAGGGCCCAGAGGCAGAGGGGGAACAGGGCTTGGAGGCCTAGTGGCACCAGGACAGGTAGGTAGAGGGGGATCAGGACAGAAGGCAGAGGGGTATCTGGGTCGGGTGACAGGGGGACCTGGTCTGGGAGGCAAAGGGGAACCAGGGCCGAGAAGCAGGGCGGTACCATCATCAATCATCATCATTCATCGTATTTATTGAGCGCTTACTGTGTGCAGAGCACTGTACTAAGCGCTTGGGAAGTACAAGTTGGCAACATATAGAGACAGTCCCTACTCAATAGTGGGCTCACAGTCTAAAAGGGGGAGACAGAGAACAAAACCAAACATACTAACAGAAGAAAACAAATAGTATAGATATGTACAAGTAAAATAAATAAATAAAAAATAGAGTAATAAATATGTACAAACATATATACATATATAGAGGTGCTGTGGGGAAGGGAAGGAGGTAAGATGGGGGGTTGGAGAGGGGGACGAGGGGGAGAGGAAAGAAGGGGCTCAGTCTGGGAAGACCTCCTGTAGGAGGTGAGTTCTCAGTAGGGCCTTGAAGGGAGGAAGAGAGCTAGCTTGGCGGATGGGCAGAGGGAGGGCATTCCAGGCCCGGGGGATGACGTGGGCCGGGGGTCGATGGCGGGACAGGCGAGAACGAGGGACGGTGAGGAAATCAGCAGTAGCGGAGCGGAGGGTGCGGGGTGGGCTGTAGAAGGAGAGAAGGGAGGTGAGGCAGGAGGGGGCGAGGCGATGGTGAACCTTGAAGCCAAGGGAGAGGAGTTTCTGCCTGATGCTCAGATTGATTGGTAGCCACTGGAGATTTTTGAGCAGGGGAGTAACATGCCCAGAGCG